>NW_026904472.1:0-21077 GCF_024500275.1 Phycodurus eques | reverse complement strand
TTTAAATCTTAGCCCACTTGCACAAAAGTAAGCGCTAAAAAGTCCTGCCAAAATCACATAGGTCGTCATGTTACAATTTAGTCAATAAAGGCCTACTACTGGACCGAAACTGAGTGCTTTAACGCTCGGCACTCTGCCCACAGCCGTCCAGTGACTCGGAGGAGGCGTCCCCTGAAAGCTGGATTCCCACCGACTGTTTGTTTCAAATCTTAGCCCATTAGCTCAAAAGTAGGCGCTAAAAAGTCATGCCAAAGTCACATAGGTCGTCATGTTACAATTTAGTCAATAAAGGCCTACTACTGGAGCGAAAACGAGTGCTTTAAACGCTCGCCGCTCGACCCCACGACCTCCGAGAGGCTCGGAAGAGGCCTCCCCTGAAAGCTGGATTCCCACCGACTGTTTGTTTCAAATCTTAGCCCACTAGCTCAAAAGTAAGCGCTAAAAAGTCCTGCCAAAATCACATAGGTCGTCATGTTACAATTTAGTCAATAAAGGCCTACTACTGGAGAGAAACCGAGTGCTTTGACGCTCGCCGTTCGACCCCACAGCTGTCCAGAGACTCGCGGGAGGCCTCCCCTGAAAGCTGGATTCCCAAGGATTGTCTGTGTGAATTCCTAGCCCGTTAGCCTAAAATTATGAGACCTAAAGTCGTGCCGAAGTCAAATCGGTCGTCATGGTACTCGAGCGAAACTGAGTGCTTTAACGCTCGCCGCTCGGCCCCACAGCCGTCCAGAGACTCGGGGGAGGACTCCCCTGAAAGCTGGATTCCCACCGATAATGTGTTTTAAATCTTAGCCCACTAGCTAAAAAGTAAGCGCTAAAAAGTCCTGCCAAAATCACATAGGTCTTTTGTTACAATTTAGTCAATAAAGGCCTACTACTTGAGCGAAAACGAGTGCTTTGACGCTCGCCGTTCGCCCCCACAGCCGTCCAGAGACTCGGGGGAGGCCTCCCCTGAAAGCTGGATTCCCACCGATCGTTTGTTTCAAATCTTAGTCCACTAGCTCTAAAGTAAGCGCTAAAAAGTCCTGCTAAGTCACATAGGTCGTCATGTTACAATTTAGTCAATAAAAGCCTACTACTGGAGCGAAAACCGAGTGCTTTGACGCTCGCCGTTCGGGCCTCACGAGCTCTGAGAGGCTTGGAAGAGGCCTCCCTTGAAAGCTGGATTCCCAAGGCTTGTCTTTGTAAATTCCTAGCCCGCTACACAGAAATTAGGCGACCTAAAGTCGTGCCGAAGTCAAATCGGTCGTCATGGTACTCGAGCGAAACTGAGTGCTTTAACGCTCGCCGCTCGGCCCCAAAGCCGTCCAGAGACTCGGGGGAGGACTCCCCTGAAAGCTGGATTCCCCACCGATCGTTTGTTTCAAATCTTAGCGCACTAGGTCAAAAGTAAAAGCTAAAAAGTCCTGCCAAAGTCACATAGGTCGTCATGTTACAATTTAGTCAAACGCCTACTACTGGAGAGAAACCGAGTGCTTTGACGCTCGCCGTTCGGCCTCACGAGCTCCGAGAGGCTTGGAAGAGGCCTCCCTTGAAAGCTTGATTCCCAAGGCTTGTCTGTGTAAATTCCTAGCCCGCTAGACAGAAATTAGGCGACCTAAAGTCGTGCCGAAGTCAAATCGGTCGTCATGGTACTCGAGCGAAACTGAGTGCTTTAACGCTCGCCGCTCGGCCCCAAAGCCGTCCAGAGACTCGGGAGAGGACTCCCCTGAAAGCTGGATTCCCACCGATAATCCGATTGAAATCTTAGCCCACTTGCTCAAACGTAAGCGCTAAAAAGTCCTGCCAAAGTCACATAGGTTGTCATGTTACAATTTAGTCAATAAAGGCCTACTACTGGAGCGAAACAGAGTGCTTTGACGCTCGCCGTTCGGGCCCACGACCTCCAAGAGGCTTGGAAGAGGCCTCCCCTGAAAGCTGGATTCCCACCGATCGTTTCTTTTAAATCTTAGCCCAGTAGCTGAAAAGTAGGCGCTAAAACGTCCTGCCAAAATCATATAGGTCGTCATGTTACAATTTAGTCAATATAGGCCTACTACTGGAGAGAAACCGAGTGCTTTGACGCTCGCCATTCGGCCCCACAGCTGTCCAGAGACTCGGGGGAGGCCTCCCCTGAAAGCTGGATTCCCACCGATCGTTTGTTTCAAATCTTAGGCCACTAGCTCAAAACTAGGCGCTAAAATGTCCTGCCAAAGTCACATAGGTCGTCATGTTACAATTTAGTCAATAAAGGCCTACTACTGGAGCGAAACCGAGTGTTTTGACGCTTGCCGTTCGGCCCCACGACCTCCGAGAGGCTCGGAAGAGGCCTCCCCTGAAAGCTGGATTCCCACCGATCGTTTGTTTCAAATCTTAGCCCAGTAGCTGAAAAGTAGGCGCTAAAAAGTCCTGCCAAAGTCACATAGGTCGTCATGTTACAATTTAGTCAATAAAGGCCTACTACTGGAGCGAAACTGAGCTCTTCGACGCTCGCCGTTCGGCCACACGACCTCTGAGAGGCTTGGAAGAAGCCTCCCCTGAAAGCTGGATTGCCAAGGATTGTCTGTGTGAATTCCTAGCCCGCTAGGCTGAAATTAAGCGACCTAAAGTCGTGCCGAAGTCAAATCGGTCGTCATGGTACTCGAGCGAAATGGAGTGCTTTAACGCTCGCCGCTCGGCCCCACAGCCATCCAGAGACTCGGGGGAGGACTCCCCTGAAAGCTGGATTCCCACCGATAATTTGATTCAAATCTTAGCCCACTTGCTCAAACGTAAGCGCTAAAAAGTCCTGCCAAAGTCACATTTTGTCATGTTACAATTTAGTCAATAAAGGCCTACTACTGGAGCGAAACAGAGTGCTTTGACGCTCGGCGTTCGGGCCCACGACCTCCAAGAGGCTTGGAAGAGGCCTCCCCTGAAAGCTGGATTCCCACCGATCGTTTCTTTCAAATCTTAGCCCAGTAGTTGAAAAGTAGGCGCTAAAAAGTCCTGCCAAAATCATATAGGTCGTCATGTTACAATTTAGTCAATATAGGCCTACTACTGGAGAGAAACCGAGTGCTTTGACGCTCGCCATTCGGCCCCACAGCTGTCCAGAGACTCGGGGGAGGCCTCCCCTGAAAGCTGGATTCCCACCGATCGTTTGTTTCAAATCTTAGGCCACTAGCTCAAAACTAGGCGCTAAAATGTCCTGCCAAAGTCACATAGGTCGTCATGTTACAATTTAGTCAATAAAGGCCTACTACTGGAGCGAAACCGAGTGCTTTGACGCTCGCCGTTCGGCCCCCACGACCTCAGAGAGGCTCGGAAGAGGCCTCGCCTGAAAGCTGGATTCCCACCGATCGTTTGTTTCAAATCTTAGCCCGGTAGCTGAAAAGTAGGCGCTAAAAAGTCCTGCCAAAATCACATAGGTCGTCATGTTACAATTTAGTCAAAAAAGGCCTCCTACTGGACCGAAACTGAGTGCTGTAACGCTCCCCGCTCGGCCCCACAGCCGTCCAGAGACTCGGGGGAGGCCTCCCCTGAAAGCTGGATTCCCACCGATCGTTTGTTTCAAATCTTAGCCCAGTAGCTGAAAAGTAGGCGCAAAAAATCCATGCCAAAGTCACATAGGTCGTCATGTTACAATTTAGTCAATAAAGGCCAACTACTGGAGAGAAACCGAGTGCTTTGACGCTCGCCGTTCGGCCCCACAGCTGCCCAGAGACGCGGGGGGGGGCCTCCCCTGAAAGCTGGATTCCCACCGATCGTTTGTTTCAAATCTTAGCGCACTAGCTCAAAAGTAAGCGCTAAAATATATGGGCTAAGATTTGAAACAAACGTGACAACATAGGTTGTCATGTCTTGTTACAATTTAGTCAATAAAGGCCTACTACTGGAGCGAAACCGAGTGCTTTGACGCTCGCCGTTCGGCCCCACGACCTCAGAGAGGCTCGGAAGAGGCCTCCCCTGAAAGCTGGATTCCCACCGATCGTTTGTTTCAAATCTTAGCCCGGTAGCTGAAAAGTAGGCCCAAAAAGTCCTGCCAAAATCACATAGGTCGTCATGTTACAATTTAGTCAATAAAGGCCAACTACTGGACCGAAACTGAGTGCTTTAACGCTCGCCGCTCGGCTCCACAGCCGTCCAGAGACTCGGGGGAGGCCTCCCCTGAAAGCTGGATTCCCACCGATCGTTTGTGTCAAATCTTAGCCCAGTAGCTCAAAAGTAGGCCCAAAAAAGTCCTGCCAAAATCACATAGGTCGTCATGTTACAATTTAGTCAATAAAGGCCTACTACTGGAGCGAAACCGAGTGCTTTGACGCTCGCCGTTCGGCCCCACGACCTCTGAGAGGCTTGGAAGAGGCCTCCCCTGAAAGCTGGCTGCCGACCGATCGTTTGTTTTAAATCTTAGCCCACTAGCTCAATCGTAAGCGCTAAAAAGTCCTGCCAAAATCACATAGGTCGTCATGTTACAATTTAGTCAATAAAGGCCTACTACTGGAGCGAAACCGAGTGCTTTGAAGCTCGCCGTTCGGGCCCACGCCCTCCGAGAGGCTCGGGGGAGGCCTCCCCTGAAAGCTGGATTCCCACCGATAATTTGTTTCAAATCTTAGCCCACTAGCTCAAAATTAAGCGCTAAAAAGTCCTGCCAAAATCACATAGGTCGTCATGTTACAATTTAGTCAATAAAGGCCAACTACTGGACCGAAACTGAGTGCTTTAACGCTCGCCGCTCGGCTCCACAGCCGTCCAGAGACTCGGGGGAGGCCTCCCCTGAAAGCTGGATTCCCACCGATCGTTTGTGTCAAATCTTAGCCCAGTAGCTGAAAAGTAGGCGCAAAAAATCCATGCCAAAGTCACATAGGTCGTCATGTTACAATTTAGTCAATAAAGGCCAACTACTGGAGAGAAACCGAGTGCTTTGACGCTCGCCGTTCGGCCCCACAGCTGCCCAGAGACGCGGGGGGGGCCTCCCCTGAAAGCTGGATTCCCACCGATCGTTTGTTTCAAATCTTAGCGCACTAGCTCAAAAGTAAGCGCTAAAATATATGGGCTAAGATTTGAAACAAACGTGACAACATAGGTTGTCATGTCTTGTTACAATTTAGTCAATAAAGGCCTACTACTGGAGCGAAACCGAGTGCTTTGACGCTCGCCGTTCGGCCCCACGACCTCAGAGAGGCTCGGAAGAGGCCTCCCCTGAAAGCTGGATTCCCACCGATCGTTTGTTTCAAATCTTAGCCCGGTAGCTGAAAAGTAGGCCCAAAAAAGTCCTGCCAAAATCACATAGGTCGTCATGTTACAATTTAGTCAATAAAGGCCTACTACTGGAGCGAAACCGAGTGCTTTGACGCTCGCCGTTCGGCCTCACGAGCTCCGAGAGGCTTGGAAGAGGCCTCCCTTGAAAGCTGGATGCCCAAGGCTTGTCTGTGTAAATTCCTAGCCCGCTAGGCAGAAATTAGGCGACCTAAAGTCGTGCCGAAGTCAAATCGGTCGTCATGGTACTCGAGCGAAACTGAGTGCTTTAACGCTCGCCACTCTGCCCCACAGCCGTCCAGAGACTCGGGGGAGGCGTACCCTGAAAGCTGGATTCCCACCGATCGTTTGTTTCAAATCTTAGCCCACTTGCTCAAAAGTAGGCGCTAAAAAGTCATGCCAAAGTCACATAGGTCGTCATGTTACAATTTAGTCAATAAAGGCCTACTACTGGAGCAAAAACGAGTGCTTTGACGCTCGCCGTTCGGCCCCACGACCTCCGAGATGCTTGGAAGAGGCCTCCCCTGAAAGCTGGATTCCCACCGATCGTTTGTTTCAAATCTTAGCCCACTAGCTAAAAAGTAGGCGCTAAAAAGTCCTGCCAAAGTCACAGGTCGTCACGTTACAATTTAGTCAATAAAGGCCTACTACTGGAGAGAAACCGAGTGCTTTGACGCTCGCCGTTCGGCCCCACAGCTGTCCAGAGCCTCGGGGGAGGCCTCCCCTGAAAGCTGGATTCCCACCGATCGTTTGTTTCAAATCTTAGCGCACTAGGTCAAACGTAAGCGCTAAAAAGTCCTGCCAAAGTAACATAGGTTGTCATGTTACAATTTAGTCAATAAAGGCCTACTACTGGAGCGAAACAGAGTACTTTGACGCTCGCCGTTCGGGCCCACGACCTCCGAGAGGCTTGGAAGAGGCCTCCCCTGAAAGCTGGATTCCCACCGATCGTTTGTTTCAAATCTTCGCCCAGTAACTGAAAAGTAGGCGCTAAAAAGTCCTGCCAAAATCACATAGGTCGTCATGTTACAATTTAGTCAATAAAGGCCTACTACTGGACCGGAACTGAGTGCTTTAACGCTCGCCACTCTGCCCCACAGCCGTCCAGAGACTCGGGGGAGGCCTCCACTGAAAGCCGGATTCCCACCGATAATGTGTTTCAAATCTTAGCCCACTAGCTCAAAAGTAAGCACTAAAAAGTCCTGCCAAAATCACATAGGTCGTCATGTTACAATTTAGTCAATAAAGGCCTACTACTGGACCGAAACTGAGTGCTTTAACGCTCGCCACTCTGCCCCACAGCCGTCCAGAGACTCGGGGGAGGCGTCCCCTGAAAGCTGGATTCCCACCGATCGTTCGTTTCAAATCTTAGCCCACTAGCTCAAAAGTAGGCGCTAAAAAGTCATGCCAAAGTCACATAGGTCGTCATGTTACAATTTAGTCAATAAAGGCCTACTACTGGAGCAAAAACCAGTGCTTTGACGCTCGCCGTTCGGCCCCACGACCTCCGAGAGGCTTGGAAGAGGCCTCCCCTGAAAGCTGGATTCCCAAGGATTGTCTGTGTGAATTCCTAGCCCGCTAGGCTGAAATTAAGCGACCTAAAGCCGTGCCGAAGTCAAATCGGTCGTCATGGTACTCGAGCGAAACTGAGTGCTTTAACGCTCGCCGCTCGGCCCCACAGCCGTCCAGAGACTCGGGGGAGGCCTCCACTGAAAGCCGGATTCCCACCGATAATGTGTTTCAAATCTTAGCCCACTAGCTCAAAAGTAAGCACTAAAAAGTCCTGCCAAAATCACATAGGTCGTCATGTTACAATTTAGTCAATAAAGGCCTACTACTGGACCGAAAACTGAGTGCTTTAACGCTCGCCACTCTGCCCCACAGCCGTCCAGAGACTCGGGGGAGGCGTCCCCTGAAAGCTGGATTCCCACCGATCGTTCGTTTCAAATCGTAGCCCACTAGCTCAAAAGTAAGCGCTAAAAAGTCCTGCCAAAGTCACATAGGTCGTCATGTTACAATTTAGTCAATAAAGGCCTACTAATGGAGCGAAACCGAGTGCTTTGACGCTCGCCGTTCAGCCCCACGACCTCTGAGAGGCTTGAAAGAGGCCTCCCCTGAAAGCTGGATTCCCAAGGATTGTCTGTGTGAATTCCTAGCCCGCTAGGCTGAAATTAAGCGACCTAAAGTCGTGCCGAAGTCAAATCGGTCGTCATGGTACTCGAGCGAAACTGAGTGCTTTAACGCTCGCCGCTCGGCCCCACAGCCGTCCAGAGACTCGGGGGAGGACTCCCCTGAAAGCTGGATTCCCACCGATAATGTATTTCAAATCTTAGCCCACTAGCTCAAAAGTAAGCGCTAAAAAGTCGTGCCAAAATCACATAGGTCGTCATGTTACAATTTAGTCAATAAAGGCCGACTACTGGACCGAAACTGAGTGCTTTAACGCTCGCCACTCTGCCCCACAGCCGTCCAGAGACTCGAGGGAGGCGTCCCCTGAAAGCTGGATTCCCACCGATTGTTTGTTTCAAATCTTAGCCCACGAGCTCAAAAGTAGGCGCTAAAAAGTCATGTCAAAGTCACATAGGTCGTCATGTTACAATTTAGTCAATAAAAGCCTACTACTGGAGCGAAACAGAGTGCTTTGACGCTCGCCGTTCGGCCCCACGAGCTCCGAGAGGCTTGGAAGAGGCCTCCCCTGAAAGCTGGATTCCCACCGATCGTTTGTTTCAAATCTTCGCCCAGTAGCTGAAAAGTAGGAGCTAAAAAGTCCTGCCAAAATCACATAGGTCGTCATGTTACAATTTAGTCAATAAAGGCCAACTACTGGAGAGAAACCGAGTGCTTTGACGCTCGCCGTTCGCCCCCACAGCCGTCCAGAGACTCGGGGGAGGCCTCCCCTGAAAGCTGGATTCCCACCGATCGTTTGTTTCAAATCTTAGTCCACTAGCTCTAAAGTAAGCGCTAAAAAGTCCTGCCAAAGTCACATAGGTCGTCATGTTACAATTTAGTCAATAAAAGCCTACTACTGGAGCGAAACCGAGTGCTTTGACGCTCGCCGTTCGGCCTCACGAGCTCCGAGAGGCTTGGAAGAGGCCTCCCTTGAAAGCTGGATGCCCAAGGCTTGTCTGTGTAAATTCCTAGCCCGCTAGGCAGAAATTAGGCGACCTAAAGTCGTGCCGAAGTCAAATCGGTCGTCATGGTACTCGAGCAAAACTGAGTGCTTTAACGCTCGCCACTCGGCCCCAAAGCCGTCCAGAGACTCGAGAGAGGACTCCCCTGAAAGCTGGATTCCCACCGATCGTTTGTTTCAAATCTTAGCCCACTAGCTCAAAAGTAAGCGCTAAAACGTCCTGCCAAAGTCACCTAGGTCATCATGTTACAATTTAGTCAATAAAGGCCTACTACTGGAGCGAAACCGAGTGCTTCGACGCTCGCCGTTCGGCCACACGACCTCTGAGAGGCTTGGAAGAAGCCTCCCCTGAAAGCTGGATTGCCAAGGATTGTCTGTGTGAATTCCTAGCCCGCTAGGCTGAAATTAAGCGACCTAAATTCGTGCCGAAGTCAAATCGGTCGTCATGGTACTCGAGCGAAATTGAGTGCTTTAATGCTCGCCGCTCGGCCCCACAGCCATCCAGAGACTCGGGGGAGGACTCCCCTGAAAGCTGGATTCCCACCGATAATTTGATTCAAATCTTAGCCCACTTGCTCAAAAGTAAGCGCTAAAAAGTCCTGCCAAAGTCACATAGGTTGTCATGTTACAATTTAGTCAATAAAGGCCTACTACTTGAGCGAAACCGAGTGCTTTGACGCTCGCCGTTCGGCCCCACGACCTCCGAGATGCTTGGAAGAGGCCTCCCCTGAAAGCTGGATTCCCACCGATCGTTTGTTTCAAATCTTAGCCCACTAGCTCAAAAGTAGGCGCTAAAAAGTCTTGCCAAAGTCACAGGTCGGCACGTTACAATTTAGTCAATAAAGGCCTACTACTGGAGAGAAACAGAGTGCTTTGACGCTCGCCGTTCGGCCCCACAGCTGTCCAGAGCCTCGGGGGAGGCCTCCCCTGAAAGCTGGATTCCCACCGATCGTTTGTTTCAAATCTTAGCGCACTAGGTCAAAAGGAAGCGCTAAAACGTCCTGCCAAAGTCACCTAGGTCATCATGTTACAATTTAGTCAATAAAGGCCTACTACTGGAGCGAAACCGAGTGCTTCGACGCTCGCCGTTCGGCCACACGACCTCTGAGAGGCTTGGAAGAAGCCTCCCCTGAAAGCTGGATTGCCAAGGATTGTCTGTGTGAATTCCTAGCCTGCTAGGCTGAAATTAAGCGACCTAAATTCGTGCCGAAGTCAAATCGGTCGTCATGGTACTCGAGCGAAATTGAGTGCTTTAATGCTCGCCGCTCGGCCCCACAGCCATCCAGAGACTCGGGGGAGGACTCCCCTGAAAGCTGGATTCCCACCGATAATTTGATTCAAATCTTAGCCCACTTGCTCAAAAGTAAGCGCTAAAAAGTCCTGCCAAAATCACATAGGTTGTCATGTTACAATTTAGTCAATAAAGGCCTACTACTTGAGCGAAACCGAGTGCTTTGACGCTCGCCGTTCGGCCCCACGACCTCCGAGATGCTTGGAAGAGGCCTCCCCTGAAAGCTGGATTCCCACCGATCGTTTGTTTCAAATCTTAGCCCACTAGCTCAAAAGTAGGCGCTAAAAAGTCTTGCCAAAGTCACAGGTCGTCACGTTACAATTTAGTCAATAAAGGCCTACTACTGGAGAGAAACCGAGTGCTTTGACGCTCGCCGTTCGGCCCCACAGCTGTCCAGAGCCTCGGGGGAGGCCTCCCCTGAAAGCTGGATTCCCACCGATCGTTTGTTTCAAATCTTAGCGCACTAGGTCAAAAGTAAGCGCTAAAAAGTCCTGCCAAAGTAACATAGGTTGTCATGTTACAATTTAGTCAATAAAGGCCTACTACTGGAGCGAAACAGACTACTTTGACGCTCGCCGTTCGGGCCCACGACCTCCGAGAGGCTTGGAAGAGGCCTCCCCTGAAAGCTGGATTCCCACCGATCGTTTGTTTCAAATCTTCGCCCAGTAACTGAAAAGTAGGCGCTAAAAAGTCCTGCCAAAATCACATAGGTCGTCATGTTACAATTTAGTCAATAAAGGCCTACTACTGGACCGGAACTGAGTGCTTTAACGCTCGCCACTCTGCCCCACAGCCGTCCAGAGACTCGGGGGAGGCGTCCCCTGAAAGCTGGATTCCCACCGATCGTTCGTTTCAAATCTTAGCCCACTAGCTCAAAAGTAGGCGCTAAAAAGTCATGCCAAAGTCACATAGGTCGTCATGTTACAATTTAGTCAATAAAGGCCTACTACTGGAGCAAAAACCAGTGCTTTGACGATCGCCGTTCGGCCCCACGACCTCCGAGAGGCTTGGAAGAGGCCTCCCCTGAAAGCTGGATTCCCAAGGATTGTCTGTGTGAATTCCTAGCCCGCTAGGCTGAAATTAAGCGACCTAAAGTCGTGCCGAAGTCAAATCGGTCGTCATGGTACTCGAGCGAAACCGAGTGCTTTAACGCTCGCCGCTCGGCCCCACAGCCGTCCAGAGACTCGGGGCAGGACTCCCCTGAAAGCTGGATTCCCACCGATATTGTGTTTCAAATCGTAGCCCACTAGCTCAAAAGTAAGCGCTAAAAAGTCCTGCCAAAGTCACATAGGTCGTCATGTTACAATTTAGTCAATAAAGGCCTACTACTGGAGCGAAACCGAGTGCTTTGACGCTCGTCGTTCAGCCCCACGACCTCTGAGAGGCTTGAAAGAGGCCTCCCCTGAAAGCTGGATTCCCAAGGATTGTCTGTGTGAATTCCTAGCCCGCTAGGACAGACAAACACAGCCTTCCAGAGACTCGGGGGACGACTCCCCTGAAAGCTGGATTCCCACCGATCGTTTGTTTCAAATCTTAGCGCACTAGGTCAAAAGTAAGCGCTAAAAAGTCATGTCAAAGTCACATAGGTCGTCATGTTACAATTTAGTCAATAAAAGCCTACTACTGGAGCGAAACCGAGTGCTTTGACGCTCGCCGTTCGGCCCCACGAGCTCCGAGAGGCTTGGAAGAGGCCTCCCCTGAAAGCTGGATTCCCACCGATCGTTTGTTTCAAATCTTCGCCCAGTAGCTGAAAAGTAGGAGCTAAAAAGTCCTGCCAAAATCACATAGGTCGTCATGTTACAATTTAGTCAATAAAGGCCAACGACTGGAGAGAAACCGAGTGCTTTGACGCTCGCCGTTCGCCCCCAAAGCCGTCCAGAGACTCGGGGGAGGCCTCCCCGTAAAGCTGGATTCCCACCGATCGTTTGTTTCAAATCTTAGTCCACTAGCTCTAAAGTAAGCGCTAAAAAGTCCTGCCAAAGTCACATAGGTCGTCATGTTACAATTTAGTCAATAAAAGCCTACTACTGGAGCGAAACCGAGTGCTTTGACGCTCGCCGTTCGGCCTCACGAGCTGTCCAGAGCCTCGGGGGAGGCCTCCCCTGAAAGCTGGATTCCCACCGATCGTTTGTTTGAAATCTTAGCGCACTAGGTCAAAAGTAAGCGCTAAAAAGTCCTGCCAAAGTCACATAGGTTGTCATGTTACAATTTAGTCAATAAAGGCCTACTACTTGAGCGAAACCGAGTGCTTTGACGCTCGCCGTTCGGCCCCACGACCTCCGAGATGCTTGGAAGAGGCCTCCCCTGAAAGCTGGATTCCCACCGATCGTTTGTTTCAAATCTTAGCCCACTAGCTCAAAAGTAGGCGCTAAAAAGTCTTGCCAAAGTCACAGGTCGTCACGTTACAATTTAGTCAATAAAGGCCTACTACTGGAGAGAAACCGAGTGCTTTGACGCTCGCCGTTCGGCCCCACAGCTGTCCAGAGCCTCGGGGGAGGCCTCCCCTGAAAGCTGGATTCCCACCGATCGTTTGTTTCAAATCTTCGCCCAGTAACTGAAAAGTAGGCGCTAAAAAGTCCTGCCAAAATCACATAGGTCGTCATGTTACAATTTAGTCAATAAAGGCCTACTACTGGACCGGAACTGAGTGCTTTAACGCTCGCCACTCTGCCCCACAGCTGTCCAGAGACTCGGGGGAGGCCTCCCCTGAAAGCTGGATTCCCACCGATAATGTGTTTCAAATCTTAGCCCACTAGCTCAAGAGTAAGCACTAAAATGTCCTGCCAAAATCACATAGGTCGTCATGTTACAATTTAGTCAATAAAGGCCTACTACTGGACCGAAACTGAGTGCTTTAACGCTCGCCACTCTGCCCCACAGCCGTCCAGAGACTCGGGGGAGGCGTCCCCTGAAAGCTGGATTCCCACCGATCGTTCGTTTCAAATCTTAGCCCACTAGCTCAAAAGTAGGCGCTAAAAAGTCATGCCAAAGTCACATAGGTCGTCATGTTACAATTTAGTCAATAAAGGCCTACTACTGGAGCAAAAACCAGTGCTTTGACGATCGCCGTTCGGCCCCACGACCTCCGAGAGGCTTGGAAGAGGCCTCCCCTGAAAGCTGGATTCCCAAGGATTGTCTGTGTGAATTCCTAGCCCGCTAGGCTGAAATTAAGCGACCTAAAGTCGTGCCGAAGTCAAATCGGTCGTCATGGTACTCGAGCGAAACAGAGTGCTTTAACGCTCGCCGCTCGGCCCCACAGCCGTCCAGAGACTCGGGGCAGGACTCCCCTGAAAGCTGGATTCCCACCGATCGTTTGTTTCAAATCTTAGCGCACTAGGTCAAAAGTAAGCGCTAAAAAGTCCTGCCAAAGTAACATAGGTTCTCATGTTACAATTTAGTCAATAAAGGCCTACTACTGGAGCGAAACAGACTACTTTGACGCTCGCCGTTCAGGCCCACGACCTCCGAGAGGCTTGGAAGAGGCCTCCCCTGAAAGCTGGATTCCCACCGATCGTTTGTTTCAAATCTTCGCCCAGTAACTGAAAAGTAGGCGCTAAAAAGTCCTGCCAAAATCACATAGGTCGTCATGTTACAATTTAGTCAATAAAGGCCTACTACTGGACCGGAACTGAGTGCTTTAACGCTCGCCACTCTGCCCCACAGCTGTCCAGAGACTCGGGGGAGGCCTCCCCTGAAAGCTGGATTCCCACCGATAATGTGTTTCAAATCTTAGCCCACTAGCTCAAAAGTAAGCACTAAAATGTCCTGCCAAAATCACATAGGTCGTCATGTTACAATTTAGTCAATAAAGGCCTACTACTGGACCGAAACTGAGTGCTTTAACGCTCGCCACTCTGCCCCACAGCCGTCCAGAGACTCGGGGGAGGCGTCCCCTGAAAGCTGGATTCCCACCGATCGTTCGTTTCAAATCTTAGCCCACTAGCTCAAAAGTAGGCGCTAAAAAGTCATGCCAAAGTCACATAGGTCGTCATGTTACAATTTAGTCAATAAAGGCCTACTACTGGAGCAAAAACCAGTGCTTTGACGATCGCCGTTCGGCCCCACGACCTCCGAGAGGCTTGGAAGAGGCCTCCCCTGAAAGCTGGATTCCCAAGGATTGTCTGTGTGAATTCCTAGCCCGCTAGGCTGAAATTAAGCGACCTAAAGTCGTGCCGAAGTCAAATCGGTCGTCATGGTACTCGAGCGAAACCGAGTGCTTTAACGCTCGCCGCTCGGCCCCACAGCCGTCCAGAGACTCGGGGCAGGACTCCCCTGAAAGCTGGATTCCCACCGATATTGTGTTTCAAATCGTAGCCCACTAGCTCAAAAGTAAGCGCTAAAAAGTCCTGCCAAAGTCACATAGGTCGTCATGTTACAATTTAGTCAATAAAGGCCTACTACTGGAGCGAAACCGAGTGCTTTGACGCTCGTCGTTCAGCCCCACGACCTCTGAGAGGCTTGAAAGAGGCCTCCCCTGAAAGCTGGATTCCCAAGGATTGTCTGTGTGAATTCCTAGCCCGCTAGGACAGACAAACACAGCCTTCCAGAGACTCGGGGGACGACTCCCCTGAAAGCTGGATTCCCACCGATCGTTTGTTTCAAATCTTAGCGCACTAGGTCAAAAGTAAGCGCTAAAAAGTCATGTCAAAGTCACATAGGTCGTCATGTTACAATTTAGTCAATAAAAGCCTACTACTGGAGCGAAACCGAGTGCTTTGACGCTCGCCGTTCGGCCCCACGAGCTCCGAGAGGCTTGGAAGAGGCCTCCCCTGAAAGCTGGATTCCCACCGATCGTTTGTTTCAAATCTTCGCCCAGTAGCTGAAAAGTAGGAGCTAAAAAGTCCTGCCAAAATCACATAGGTCGTCATGTTACAATTTAGTCAATAAAGGCCAACGACTGGAGAGAAACCGAGTGCTTTGACGCTCGCCGTTCGCCCCCACAGCCGTCCAGAGACTCGGGGGAGGCCTCCCCGTAAAGCTGGATTCCCACCGATCGTTTGTTTCAAATCTTAGTCCACTAGCTCTAAAGTAAGCGCTAAAAAGTCCTGCCAAAGTCACATAGGTCGTCATGTTACAATTTAGTCAATAAAAGCCTACTACTGGAGCAAAACCGAGTGCTTTGACGCTCGCCGTTCGGCCTCACGAGCTGTCCAGAGCCTCGGGGGAGGCCTCCCCTGAAAGCTGGATTCGCACCGATCGTTTGTTTGAAATCTTAGCGCACTAGGTCAAAAGTAAGCGCTAAAAAGTCCTGCCAAAGTCACATAGGTTGTCATGTTACAATTTAGTCAATAAAGGCCTACTACTTGAGCGAAACCGAGTGCTTTGACGCTCGCCGTTCGGCCCCACGACCTCCGAGATGCTTGGAAGAGGCCTCCCCTGAAAGCTGGATTCCCACCGATCGTTTGTTTCAAATCTTAGCCCACTAGCTCAAAAGTAGGCGCTAAAAAGTCTTGCCAAAGTCACAGGTCGTCACGTTACAATTTAGTCAATAAAGGCCTACTACTGGAGAGAAACCGAGTGCTTTGACGCTCGCCGTTCGGCCCCACAGCTGTCCAGAGCCTCGGGGGAGGCCTCCCCTGAAAGCTGGATTCCCACCGATCGTTTGTTTCAAATCTTCGCCCAGTAACTGAAAAGTAGGCGCTAAAAAGTCCTGCCAAAATCACATAGGTCGTCATGTTACAATTTAGTCAATAAAGGCCTACTACTGGACCGAAACTGAGTGCTTTAACGCTCGCCACTCGGCCCCACAGCTGTCCAGAGACTCGGGGAGGCCTCCCCTGAAAGCTGGATTCCCACCGATAATGTGTTTCAAATCTTAGCCCACTAGCTCAAAAGTAAGCACTAAAATGTCCTGCCAAAATCACATAGGTCGTCATGTTACAATTTAGTCAATAAAGGCCTACTACTGGACCGAAACTGAGTGCTTTAACGCTCGCCACTCTGCCCCACAGCCGTCCAGAGACTCGGGGGAGGCGTCCCCTGAAAGCTGGATTCCCACCGATCGTTCGTTTCAAATCTTAGCCCACTAGCTCAAAAGTAGGCGCTAAAAAGTCATGCCAAAGTCACATAGGTCGTCATGTTACAATTTAGTCAATAAAGGCCTACTACTGGAGCAAAAACCAGTGCTTTGACGATCGCCGTTCGGCCCCACGACCTCCGAGAGGCTTGGAAGAGGCCTCCCCTGAAAGCTGGATTCCCAAGGATTGTCTGTGTGAATTCCTAGCCCGCTAGGCTGAAATTAAGCGACCTAAAGTCGTGCCGAAGTCAAATCGGTCGTCATGGTACTCGAGCGAAACCGAGTGCTTTAACGCTCGCCGCTCGGCCCCACAGCCGTCCAGAGACTCGGGGCAGGACTCCCCTGAAAGCTGGATTCCCACCGATATTGTGTTTCAAATCGTAGCCCACTAGCTCAAAATTAAGCGCTAAAAAGTCCTGCCAAAGTCACATAGGTCGTCATGTTACAATTTAGTCAATAAAGGCCTACTACTGGAGCGAAACCGAGTGCTTTGACGCTCGTCGTTCAGCCCCACGACCTCTGAGAGGCTTGAAAGAGGCCTCCCCTGAAAGCTGGATTCCCAAGGATTGTCTGTGTGTATTCCTAGCCCGCTAGGACAGACAAACACAGCCTTCCAGAGACTCGGGGGACGACTCCCCTGAAAGCTGGATTCCCACCGATCGTTTGTTTCAAATCTTAGCGCACTAGGTCAAAAGTAAGCGCTAAAAAGTCCTGCCAAAATCACATAGGTTGTCATGTTACAATTTAGTCAATAAAGGCCTACTACTGGAGAGAAACCGAATGCCTTGACGCTCGCCGTTCGGCCCCACAGCTGTCCAGAGACTCGGGGGAGGCCTACCCTGAAAGCTGGATTCCCACCGATCGTTTGTTTCAAATCTTAGCCCACTAGCTCAAAAGTAAGCGCTAAAAAGTCCTGCCAAAGTCACAAAGGTCGTCATGGTACTCGAGCGAAACTGAGTGCTTTAACGCTCGCCGCTCGGCCCCACAGCCTTCCAGAGACTCGGGGGAGGACTCCCCTGAAAGCTGGATTCCCACCGATCGTTTATTTCAAATCTTAGCGCCCTAGGTCAAAAAGTAAGCGCTAAAAAGTCCTGCCAAAGTCACATTGGTCGTCATGTTACAATTTCGTCAATAAAGACCGAATACTGGGGAGAAACGGAGTGCTTTGACGCTCGCCGTTCGGCCCCATAGCTGTCCAGAGAATCGCGGGAGGCCTCCCCTGAAAGTTGGATTTCCACCGATCGTTTGTTTCAAATCTTAGCCCACTTGCTCAAAAGAAAGCACTAAAAAGTCCTGCCAAAGTCACATAGGTCGTCATGTTACAATTTAGTCAATAAAGGCCTACTTCTGGAGCGAAACCGACTGCTTTGACGCTCGCCGTTCGGCCCCACGAGCTCCGAGAGGCTTGGAAGAGGCCTCCCTTGAAAGCTGGATTCCCACCGATCGTTTGTTTCAAATCTTAGCCCGGTCGCTGAAAAGTAGGCGCTAAAAAGTCCTGCCAAAATCACATAGGTCGTCATGTTACAATTTAGGTCAATAAAGGCCAACTACTGGACCGAAACTGAGTGCTTTAACGCTCGCCGCTCGGCTCCACAGCCGTCCAGAGACTCGGGGGAGGCCTCCCCTGAAAGCTGGATTCCCACCGATCGTTTGTGTCAAATCTTAGCCCAGTAGCTGAAAGTAGGCCCAAAAAAGTCCTGCCAAAATCACATAGGTCGTCATGTTACAATTTAGTCAATAAAGGCCTACTACTGGAGCGAAACCGAGTGCTTTGACGCTCGCCGTTCGGCCCCACGACCTCTGAGAGGCTTGGAAGAGGCCTCCCCTGAAAGCTGGCTGCCGACCGATCGTTTGTTTTAAATCTTAGCCCACTAGCTCAATCGTAAGCGCTAAAAAGTCCTGCCAAAATCACATAGGTCGTCATGTTACAATTTAGTCAATAAAGGCCTACTACTGGAGCGAAACCGAGTGCTTTGAAGCTCGCCGTTCGGGCCCACGCCCTCCGAGAGGCTCGGGGGAGGCCTCCCCTGAAAGCTGGATTCCCACCGATAATTTGTTTCAAATATTAGCCCACTAGCTCAAAAGTAAGCGCTAAAAAGTCCTGCCAAAATCACATAGGTCGTCATGTTACAATTTAGTCAATAAAGGCCAACTACTGGACCGAAACTGTGTGCTTTAACGCTCGCCGCTCGGCTCCACAGCCGTCCAGAGACTCGGGGGAGGCCTCCCCTGAAAGCTGGCTGCCGACCGATCGTTTGTTTTAAATCTTAGCCCACTAGCTCAATCGTAAGCGCTAAAAAGTCTTGCCAAAATCACATAGGTCGTCATGTTACAATTTAGTCAACAAAGGCCTCCTACTGGACCGAAACTGAGTGCTTTTAAAGTTCGCCGTTCGGCCCCACGACCTCTGAGAGGCTTGGAAGAGGCCTCCCCTGAAAGCTGGATTCCCACCGATCGTTTTTTTCAAATCTTACCCCAGTAGCTGAAAAGTAGGCGCTAAAAAGTCCTGCCAAAATCACATAGGTCGTCATGTTACAATTTACTCAATAAATGCCAACTACTGGAGAGAAACCGAGTGCCTTGACGCTCGCCGTTCGGCCCCACAGCCGTCCAGAGACTCGCGGGAGGACTTCCATTAAAGCTGGATTCCCACCGATCGTTTGTTTCAAATCTTAGCTCACTAGCTCAAAAGTAGGCGCTAAAAAGTCCTGCCAAAATCACATAGGTCGTCATGTTACAATTTAGTCAATAAAGGCCTACTACTGGAGAGAAACCGAGTGCTTTGACGCTCGTCGTTCGACCCCACAGCTGTCCAGAGACTCGCGGGTGGCCTCCCCTGAAAGCTGGATTCCCAAGGATTGTCTGTGTGAATTCCTAGCCCGTTAGGCTGAAATTAAGCGACCTAAAGTCGTGCCGAAGTCAAATCGGTCGTCATGGTACTCGAGCGAAACTGAGTGCTTTAACGCTCGCCGCTCGGCCCCACAGCCGTCCAGAGACTCGGGGAGGACTTCCCTGAAAGCTGGATTCCCACCGATAATGTGTTTCAAATCTTAGCCCACTTGCACAAAAGTAAGCGCTAAAAAGTCCTGCCAAAATCACATAGGTCGTCATGTTACAATTTAGTCAATAAAGGCCTACTACTGGACCGAAACTGAGTGCTTTAACGCTCGGCACTCTGCCCCACAGCCGTCCAGTGACTCGGAGGAGGCGTCCCCTGAAAGCTGGATTCCCACCGACTGTTTGTTTCAAATCTTAGCCCATTAGCTCAAAAGTAGGCGCTAAAAAGTCATGCCAAAGTCACATAGGTCGTCATGTTACAATTTAGTCAATAAAGGCCTACTACTGGAGCGAAAACGAGTGCTTTAACGCTCGCCGCTCGACCCCACGACCTCCGAGAGGCTCGGAAGAGGCCTCCCCTGAAAGCTGGATTCCCACCGACTGTTTGTTTCAAATCTTAGCCCACTAGCTCAAAAGTAAGCGCTAAAAAGTCCTGCCAAAATCACATAGGTCGTCATGTTACAATTTAGTCAATAAAGGCCTACTACTGGAGAGAAACCGAGTGCTTTGACGCTCGCCGTTCGACCCCACAGCTGTCCAGAGACTCGCGGGAGGCCTCCCCTGAAAGCTGGATTCCCACCGATAATTTGTTTCAAATATTAGCCCACTAGCTCAAAAGTAAGCGCTAAAAAGTCCTGCCAAAATCACATAGGTCGTCATGTTACAATTTAGTCAATAAAGGCCAACTACTGGACCGAAACTGTGTGCTTTAACGCTCGCCGCTCGGCTCCACAGCCGTCCAGAGACTCGGGGGAGGCCTCCCCTGAAAGCTGGCTGCCGACCGATCGTTTGTTTTAAATCTTAGCCCACTAGCTCAATCGTAAGCGCTAAAAAGTCTTGCCAAAATCACATAGGTCGTCATGTTACAATTTAGTCAACAAAGGCCTCCTACTGGACCGAAACTGAGTGCTTTAAAGTTCGCCGTTCGGCCCCACGACCTCTGAGAGGCTTGGAAGAGGCCTCCCCTGAAAGCTGGATTCCCACCGATCGTTTTTTTCAAATCTTACCCCAGTAGCTGAAAAGTAGGCGCTAAAAGTCCTGCCAAAATCACATAGGTCGTCATGTTACAATTTACTCAATAAATGCCAACTACTGGAGAGAAACCGAGTGCCTTGACGCTCGCCGTTCGGCCCCACAGCCGTCCAGAGACTCGCGGGAGGACTTCCATTAAAGCTGGATTCCCACCGATCGTTTGTTTCAAATCTTAGCTCACTAGCTCAAAAGTAAGCGCTAAAAAGTCCTGCCAAAATCACATAGGTCGTCATGTTACAATTTAGTCAATAAAGGCCTACTACTGGAGAGAAACCGAGTGCTTTGACGCTCGTCGTTCGACCCCACAGCTGTCCAGAGACTCGCGGGTGGCCTCCCCTGAAAGCTGGATTCCCAAGGATTGTCTGTGTGAATTCCTAGCCCGTTAGGCTGAAATTAAGCGACCTAAAGTCGTGCCGAAGTCAAATCGGTCGTCATGGTACTCGAGCGAAACTGAGTGCTTTAACGCTCGCCGCTCGGCCCCACAGCCGTCCAGAGACTCGGGGGAGGACTTCCCTGAAAGCTGGATTCCCACCGATAATGTGTTTCAAATCTTAGCCCACTTGCACAAAAGTAAGCGCTAAAAAGTCCTGCCAAAATCACATAGGTCGTC
Organism: Phycodurus eques; assembly: GCF_024500275.1. NCBI lineage: Eukaryota > Metazoa > Chordata > Actinopteri > Syngnathiformes > Syngnathidae > Phycodurus > Phycodurus eques. The sequence continues at coordinate 721 of NW_026904472.1, read as the reverse complement.
ATGTTACAATTTAGTCAATAAAGGCCTACTACTGGACCGAAACTGAGTGCTTTAACGCTCGGCACTCTGCCCCACAGCCGTCCAGTGACTCGGAGGAGGCGTCCCCTGAAAGCTGGATTCCCACCGACTGTTTGTTTCAAATCTTAGCCCATTAGCTCAAAAGTAGGCGCTAAAAAGTCATGCCAAAGTCACATAGGTCGTCATGTTACAATTTAGTCAATAAAGGCCTACTACTGGAGCGAAAACGAGTGCTTTAACGCTCGCCGCTCGACCCCACGACCTCCGAGAGGCTCGGAAGAGGCCTCCCCTGAAAGCTGGATTCCCACCGACTGTTTGTTTCAAATCTTAGCCCACTAGCTCAAAAGTAAGCGCTAAAAAGTCCTGCCAAAATCACATAGGTCGTCATGTTACAATTTAGTCAATAAAGGCCTACTACTGGAGAGAAACCGAGTGCTTTGACGCTCGCCGTTCGACCCCACAGCTGTCCAGAGACTCGCGGGAGGCCTCCCCTGAAAGCTGGATTCCCAAGGATTGTCTGTGTGAATTCCTAGCCCGTTAGGCTGAAATTAAGCGACCTAAAGTCGTGCCGAAGTCAAATCGGTCGTCATGGTACTCGAGCGAAACTGAGTGCTTTAACGCTCGCCGCTCGGCCCCACAGCCGTCCAGAGACTCGGGGGAGGACTTCCCTGAAAGCTGGATTCCCACCGATAATGTGTTTTAA
>NW_026904471.1:0-21103 GCF_024500275.1 Phycodurus eques | reverse complement strand
CTGGAGCGAAACCGAGTGCGTTGACGCTCGCCGTTCGGCCCCACGACCTCCGAGAGGCTTGGAAGAGGCCTCCCCTGAAAGCTGGATTCCCACCGATCGTTTGTTTCAAATCTTAGCCCAGTAGCTGAAAAGTAGGCGCTAAGAAGTCCTGCCAAAATCACATAGGTTGTCATGTTACAATTTACTCAATAAAGGCCTACTACTGGAGAGAAAGCGAGTGCTTTGACGGTCGCCGTTCGGCCCCACAGCCGTCCAGAGACTCGGGGGAGGCCTCCCCTGAAAGCTGGATTCCCACCGATCGTTTGTTTCAAATCCTAGCCCACTAGCTCAAAAGTAGGCGCTAAAAAGTCTTACCAAAGTCACATAGGTCGTCATGTTACAATTTAGTCAATAAAGGCCTACTACTGTAGAGAAACCGAATGCTATGACGCTCGCCGTTCGGCCCCACGACCTCCGAGAGGCTTGGAAGAGGCCTCCCCTGAAAGCTGGATTCCCAAGGATTGTCTTTGCGAATTCCTAGCCCGCTAGGCTGAAATTAAGCGACCTAAAGTCGTGCCGAAGTCAAATCGGTCGTCATGGTACTCGAGCGAAACTGAGTGCTTTAACGCTCGCCGCTCGGCCCCACAGCCGTTCAGAAACTCGGGGGAGGACTCCCCTGAAAGCTGGATTCCCACCGATAACGTGTTTCAAATCTTAGCCCACTAACTCAAAAGTAAGCGATAAAATGTCCTGCCAAAATCACAAAGGTCGTCATGTTACAATTTAGTCAATAAAGGCCTCCTACTGGACCGGAACTGAGTGCTTTAATGCTCGCCGTTCGGCCCCACAACCTCCGAGAGGCTTGGAAGAGGCCTCCCCTGAAAGCTGGATTCCCACCAATCGTTTGTTTCAAATCTTAGCCCAGTAGCTGAAAAGTAGGCGCTAAATATTCCTGCCAAAATCACATAGGTCGTCATGTTACAATTTAGTCAATAAAGGCCTATTACTGGACTATAACCGAGTGCTTGAACGCTCGCCGCTCGGCCCCACAGCCGTCCAGAGACTCGGGGGAGGCCTCCCCTGAAAGCTGGATTCCCACCGATCGTTTGTTTCAAATCTTAGCCCAGTAGCTGAAAAGTAGGCGCTAAGAAGTCCTGCCAAAATCACATAGGTCGTCATGTTACAATTTAGCCAATAAAGGCCATCCTACTGGACCGAAACTGAGTGCTTTAACGCTCGCCGCTCGGCCCCACAGCCGTCCAGAGACTCGGGGGAGGACTCCCCTGAAAGCTGGATTCCCACCGATCGTTTGTTTCAAATCTTAGCCCACTAGCTCAAACCTAGGCGCTAAAATGCCCTGCCAAAGTCACATAGGTCGTCATGTTACAATTTAGTCAATAAAGGCCTACTACTGGAGAGAAACCGAATGCTATGACGCTCGCCATTTGGCCCCACGACCTCCGAGAGGCTTGGAAGAGTTCTCCCCTGAAAGCTGGATTCCCATGGATTGTCTGTGTGAATTCCTAGCCCGCTATGCTGAAATTAAGCGACCTAAAGTCGTGCCGAAGTCAAATCGGTCGTCATGGTACTCGAGCGAAACTGAGTGCTTTAACGCTCGCCGCTCGGCCCCACAGCCGTCCAGAGACTCGGGGGAGGACTCCCCTGAAAGCTGGATTCCCACCGATTGTTTGTTTCAAATCTTAGCACACTAGGTCAAAAGCAAGCGCTAAAACGTCCTGCCAAAGTCACATAGGTTGTCATGTTACAATTTAGTCAATAAAGGCCTCCTACTGGAGCGAAACCGAGTGCGTTGACGCTCGCCGTTCGGCCCCACGACCTCCGAGAGGCTTGGAAGAGGCCTCCCCTGAAAGCTGGATTCCCACCGATCGTTTGTTTCAAATCTTAGCCCAGTAGCTGAAAAGTAGGCGCTAAGAAGTCCTGCCAAAATCACATAGGTTGTCATGTTACAATTTACTCAATAAAGGCCTACTACTGTAGAGAAACCGAATGCTATGACGCTCGCCGTTCGGCCCCACGACCTCCGAGAGGCTTGGAAGAGGCCTCCCCTGAAAGCTGGATTCCCAAGGATTGTCTTTGCGAATTCCTAGCCCGCTAGGCTGAAATTAAGCGACCGAATGTCGTGCTGAAGTCAAATCGGTCGTCATGGTACTCGAGCGAAACTGAGTGCTTTAACGCTCGCCGCTCGGCTCCACAGCCGTCCAGAGACTCGGGGGAGGACTCCCCTGAAAGCTGGATTCCCACCGATCGTTTGTTTCAAATCTTAGCACACTAGGTCAAAAGTAAGCGCTAAAACGTCCTGCCAAAGTCACATAGGTTGTCATGTTACAATTTAGTCAATAAAGGCCTCCTACTGGAGCGAAACCGAGTGCTTTGACGCTCGCCGTTCGGCCCCACGACCTCCGAGAGGCTTGGAGGAGGCCTCCCCTGAAAGCTGGATTCCCACCGATCGATTGTTTCAAATCTTAGCCCAGTAGCTGAAAAGTAGGCGCTAAGAAGTCCTGCCAAAATCACATAGGTCGTCATGTTACAATTTAGCCAATAAAGGCCTCCTACTGGACCGAAACTGAGTGCTTTAACGCTCGCCGCTCGGCCCCAAAGCCGTCCAGAGACTCGGGGGAGGCCTCCCCTGAAAGCTGGATTCCCACCGATCGTTTGTTTCAAATCTTAGCCCACTAGGTCAAACGTAGGCGCTAAGTCTTGCCAAAGTCACATAGGTCGTCATGTTACAATTTAGTCAATAAAGGCCTACTACTGGAGAGAAACCGAGTGCTATGACGCTCACCGTTCGGCCCCACGACCTCCGAGAGGCTTGGAAGAGGCCTCCCCTGAAAGCTGGATTCCCAAGGCTTGTCTGTGTGAATTCCTAGCCCGCTAGGCTGAAATTAAGCGACCGAATATCGTGCCGAAGTCAAATCGGTCAACATGGTACTCGAGCAAAACTGAGTGCTTTAACGGGCGCCGCTCGGCCACACAGCCGTCCAGAGACTCGGGGGAGGACTCCCCTGAAAGCTGGATTCCCATCCATCGTTTGTTTCAAATCTTAGCGCACTAGCTCAAACGTAAGCGCTAAAAAGTCCTGCCAAAATCACATAGGTCGTCGTGTTACAATTTAGTCAATAAAGGCCTATTACTGGACCGAAACTGAGTGCTTTGACGGTCGCCGTTCGTCCCCACAGCCGTCCAGAGACTCGGGGGAGGCCTCCCCTGAAAGCTGCATTCCCACCGATCGTTTGTTTCAAATCTTAGCCCAGTCGCTGAAAAGTAGGCGCAGAAAAGTCCTGCCAAAGGCACATAGGTTGTCATGTTACAATTTAGCCAATAAAGGCCTCCTACTGGACCGAAACTGAGTGCTTTAATGCTCGCCGCTCGGCCCCACAGCCGTCCAGACACTCGGGGGAGGCCTCCCCTGAAAGCTGGATTCCCACCGATCGTTTGTTTCAAATCCTAGCCCACTAGCTCAAAAGTAGGCGCTACAAAGTCTTACCAAAGTCACATAGGTCGTCATGTTACAATTTAGTCAATAAAGGCCTACTACTGTAGAGAAACCGAATGCTATGACGCTCGCCGTTCGGCCCCACGACCTCCGAGAGGCTTGGAAGAGGCCTCCCCTGAAAGCTGGATTCCCAAGGATTGTCTGTGCGAATTCCTAGCCCGCTAGGCTGAAATTAAGCGACCTAAAGTCGTGCCTAAGTCAAATCGGTCGTCATGGTACTCGAGCGAAACTGAGTGCTTTAACGCTCGCCGCTCGGCCCCACAGCCGTTCAGAAACTCGGGGGAGGACTCCCCTGAAAGCTGGATTCCCACCGATAATGTGTTTCAAATCTTAGCCCACTAACTCAAACGTAAGCGATAAAATGTCCTGCCAAAATCACAGAGGTCGTCATGTTACAATTTAGTCAATAAAGGCCTCCTACTGGACCGGAACTGAGTGCTTTAATGCTCGCCGTTCGGCCCCACAACCTCCGAGAGGCTTGGAAGAGGCCTCCCCTGAAAGCTGGATTCCCACCGATCGTGTGTTTCAAATCTTAGCCCAGTAGCTGAAAACTAGGCGCTAAAAAGTCCTGCCAAAATCACATAGGTCGTCATGTTACAATTTAGTCAATAAAGGCCTCCTACTGGACCGAAACTGAGTGCTTTAACGCTCGCCGCACGGCCCCACAGCCGTCCAGACACTCGGGGGAGGCCTCCCCTGAAAGCTGGATTCCCACCGATCGTTTGTTTCAAATCTTAGCCCACTAGCTTAAAAGTAGGCGCTAAAAAGTCTTACCAAAGTCACATTGGTCGTCATGTTACAATTTAGTCAATAAAGGCCTACTACTGTCGAGAAACCGAATGCTATGACGCTCGCCGTTCGGTCCCACGACCTCCGAGAGGCTTGGAAGAGGCCTCCCCTGAAAGCTGGATTCCCACCGATCGTTTGTTTCAAATCTTAGCCCAGTAGCTGAAAAGTAGGCGCTAAGAAGTCCTGCCAAAATCACATAGGTCGTCATGTTACAATTTAGCCAATAAAGGCCTCCTACTGGACCGAAACTGAGTGCTTTAACGCTCGCCGCTCGGCCCCACAGCCGTCCAGAGACTCGGGGGAGGACTCCCCTGAAAACTGGATTCCCACCGATCGTTTGTTTAAAATCTTAGCGCACTAGGTGAAAACTAAGCGCTAAAAAGTCCTGCCAAAGTCACATAGGTCGTCATGTTACAATTTAGTCAATAAAGGCCTACTACTGGAGCGAAACCGAGTGCTTTGACGCTCGCCGTTCGGCCCCACGACCTCCGAGAGGCTTGGAAGAGGCCTCCCCTGAAAGCTGGATTCCCACCGATCGTTTGTTTCAAATCTTAGCCCAATAGCTCGAAAGTAGGCGCTAAAAAGTCTTACCAAAGTCACATAGGTCGTCATGTTACAATTTAGTCAATAAAGGCCTACTACTGTAGAGAAACCGAATGCTATGACGCTCGCCGTTCGGCCCCACGACCTCCGAGAGGCTTGGAAGAGGCCTCCCCTGAAAGCTGGATTCCCACCGATCGTTTGTTTCAAATCTTAGCCCAGTAGCTGAAAAGTATGCGCTAAGAAGTCCTGCCAAAATCACATAGTTCGTCATGTTACAATTTAGCCAATAAAGGCCTCCTACTGGACCGAAACTGAGTGCTTTAACGCTCGCCGCTCGGCCCCACAGCCGTCCAGAGACTCGGGGGAGGACTCCCCTGAAAGCTGGATTCCCACCGATCGTTTGTTTCAAATCCTAGCGCACTAGTTCAAAAGTAGGCACTAAAACGTCCTGCCAAACTTACATAGGTTGTCATGTTATAATTTAGTCAATAAAGGCGTACTACTGGAGCGAAACCGAGTGCTTCGACGCTCGCCGTTCGGCCCCACGAGCTCCGAGAGGCTTGGAAGAGGCCTCCCTTGAAAGCTGGATTCCCAAGGCTTGTCTGTGTGAATTCCGAGCCCGCTCGGCTGAAATTATGCGACCTAAAGTCGTGCCGAAGTCAAATCGGTCGTCATGGTACTCGAGCGAAACTGAGTGTTTTAACGCTCGCCGTTCGGCCCCACGACCTCCGAGAGGCTTGGAAGAGGCCTCCCCTGAAAGCTGGATTCCCACCGATCGTTTGTTTCAAATCTTAGCCCAGTAGCTGAAAAGTAGGCGCTAAGAAGTCCTGCCAAAATCACATAGGTCGTCATGTTACAATTTAGCCAATAAAGGCCTCCTACTGGACCGAAACTGAGTGCTTTAACGCTCGCCGCTCGGCCCCACAGCCGTCCAGAGACTCGGGGGAGGACTCCCCTGAAAGCTGGATTCCCACCGATCGTTTGTTTCAAATCTTAGCGCACTAGGTCAAACGTAGGCGCTAAAAAGTCTTGCCAAAGTCACATAGGTTGTCATGTTACAATTTAGTCAATAAAGGCCTCCTACTGGAGCGAAACCGAGTGCTTTGACGCTCGCCGTTCGGCCCCACGACCTCCGAGAGGCTTGGAAGAGGCCTCCCCTGAAAGCTGGATTCCCACCGATCCTTTGTTTCAAATCTTACCCCAGTAGCTGAAAAGTAGGCGCTAAGAAGTCCTGCCAAAGTCACATAGGTCGTCATGTTACAATTTAGTCAATAAAGGCCTACTACTGGAGAGAAACCGAGTGCTTTGACGCTCGCCGATAGGCCCCACGACCTCTGAGAGGCTTGGAAGTGGCCTCCCCTGAAAGCTGGATTCCCAAGGATTGTCTGTGTGAATTCCTAGCCCGCTGGCTGAAATTATGCGACCTAAAGTCGTGCCGAAGTAAAATCGGTCGTCATGGTACTCGAGCGAAACTGAGTGCTTTAACGCTCGCCGCTCGGCCCCACAGCCGTCCAGAGACTCGGGGGAGGACTCCCCTGAAAGCTGGATTCCCACCGATCGTTTGTTTCAAATCTTATCACACTAGGTCAAAAGTAAGCGCTAAAACGTCCTGCCAAAGTCACATAGGTTGTCATGTTACAATTTAGTCAATAAAGGCCTCCTACTGGAGCGAAACCGAGTGCTTTGACGCTCGCCGTTCGGCCCCACGACCTCCGAGAGGCTTGGAAGAGGCCTCCCCTGAAAGCTGGATTCCCACCGATCGTTTGTTTCAAATCTTAGCCCAGTAGCTGAAAAGTAGGCGCTAAGAAGTCCTGCCAAAATCACATAGGTCGTCATGTTACAATTTAGCCAATAAAGGCCTCCTACTGGACCGAAACTGAGTGCTTTAACGCTCGCCGCTCGGCCCCACAGCCGTCCAAAGACTCGGGGGAGGACTCCCCTGAAAGCTGGATTCCCACCGATCGTTTGTTTCAAATCTTAGCGCACTAGGTCAAACGTAGGCGCTAAAAAGTCTTGCCAAAGTCACATAGGTTGTCATGTTACAATTTAGTCAATAAAGGCCTCCTACTGGAGCGAAACCGAGTGCTTTGACGCTCGCCGTTCGGCCCCACGACCTCCGAGAGGCTTGGAAGAGGCCTCCCCTGAAAGCTGGATTCCCACCGATCGTTTGTTTCAAATGTTAGCCCAGTAGCTGAAAAGTAGGCGCTAAAAAGTCCTGCCAAAATTACATAGGTCGTCATTTTACAATTTACTCAATAAAGGCCGACTACTGGAGAGAAACCGAGTGCTTTGACGCTCGCCATTTGGCCCCACAGCCGTCCAGAGACTCGGGAGAGGCCTCCCCTGAAAGCTTGATTCCCACCGATCGTTTGTTTCAAATCTTAGCCCAGTAGCTGAAAAGTAGGCGCAAAAAAGTCCTGCCAAAATCACATCGGTCGTCATGTTACAATTTACTCAATAAAGGCCTACTACTGGAGAGAAACCAAGTGCTTTGACGCTCACCGTTCGGCCCCACAGCCGTCCAGAGACTCGGGGGAGGCCTCCCTTGAAAGCTGGATTCCCAAGGCTTGTCTGTGTGAATTCCTAGCCCGCTAGGCCGAAATTAAGTGACCTAAAGTCGTGCCGAAGTCAAATCGGTCGTCATGGTACTCGAGCGAAACTGAGTGCTTTAAAGGTCGCCGCTCGGCCCCACAGCAGTCCAGAGACTCGGGGGAGGCATAGGTCGTCATGTTACAATTTAGTCAATAAAGGCCTGCTACTGGAACGAAACAGAGTGCTTTGACGCTCGCCGTTCGGGCCCACGACCTCCGAGAGGCTTGGAAGAGGCCTCCCTTTAAAGCTGGATTCCCAAGGCTTGTCTGTGTAAATTCCTAGCCCGCTAGGCAGAAATTAAGCGACCTAAAGTCGTGCCGAAGTCAAATCGGTCGTCATGGTACTTGAGCGAAACTGAGTGCTTTAACGCTCGCCGCTCGGCCCCACAGCCTTCCAGAGACTCGGGGGAGGACTCCCCTGAAAGCTGGATTCCCACCGATCGTTTGTATCAAATCTTAGCGCACTAGGTCAAAAGTAAGCGCTGAAAAGTCCTCCCAAAGTCACATAGGTTGTCATGTTACAATTTAGTCAATAAAGGCCTACTACTGGAGCGAAACCGAGTGCTTTGACGCTCGCCGTTCGGGCCCACGACCTCCGAGAGGCTTGGAAGAGGCCTCCCCTGAAAGCTGGCTGCCGACCGATCGTTTGTTTCAAATCTTAGCCCAGTAGCTGAAAAGTAGGCGCTAAAATGTCCTGTCAAAATCACATAGGTCGTCATGTTACAATTTAGTCAATAAAGGCCTCCGACTGGACCGAAACTGAGTGCTTTCACGCTCGCCGCTCGGCCCCACAGCCTTCCAGAGACTCAGGGGAGGACTCCCCAGAAAGCTGGATTCCCACCGATCGTTTCAAATCTTAGCGCACTAGGTCAAAAGTAAGCGCTAAAAAGTCCTCCCAAAGTCACATAGGTTGTCATGTTACAATTTAGTCAATAAAGGCCTACTACTGGAGCGAAACCGAATGCTTTGACGCTCGCCGTTAGCCCCCACAGCCGTCCAGAGACTCGGGAGAGGCCTCCCCTGAAAGCTGGATTCCCACCAATCGTTTGTTTCAAATCTTAGCCCACTAGCTCAAAAGTAAGCGCTAAAAAGTCCTGCCAAAGTCACATAGGTCGTCATGTTACAATTTAGTCAATAAAAGCCTACTACTTGAGCGAAACTGAGTGCTTTAACGCTCGCCGCTCGGCCCCACAGCCTTACAGAGACTCGGGGGAGGACTCCCCTGAAAGCTGGATTCCCACCGATCGTTTGTTTCAAATCTTAGCGCACTAGGTCAAAAGTAAGCACTAAAAAGTCCTCCCAAAGTCACATAGGTTGTCATGCTACAATTTAGTCAATAAAGGCCTACTACTGGAGCGAAACCGAGTGCTTTGACGCTCGGCGTTCGCCCCCACAGCCATCCAGAGACTCGGGGGAGGCCTCCCCTGAAAGCTGGATTCCCACCGATCGTTTGTTTCAAATCTTAGCCCACTAGCTCAAAAGTAAGCGCTAAAAAGTCCTGCCAAAGTCACTTAGGTCGTCATGCTACAATTTAGTCAATAAAAGCCTACTACTGGAGCGAAACCGAGTGCTTTGACGCTCGCCGTTCGGCCTCACAAGCTCCGAGAGGCTTGGAAGAGGCCTCCCTTTAAAGCTGGATTCCCAAGGCTTGTCTGTGTAAATTCCTAGCCCGCTAGGCAGAAATTAAGCGACCTAAAGTCGTGCCGAAGTCAAATCGGTCGTCATGGTACTTGAGCGAAACTGAGTACTTTAACGCTCGCCGCTCGACCCCACAGCCTTCCAGAGACTCGGGGGAGGACTCCCCTGAAAGCTGGATTCCCACCGATCGTTTGTTTCAAATCTTAGTGCACTAGGTCAAAAGTAAGCACTGAAAAGTCCTCCCAAAGTCACATAGGTTGTCATGTTACAATTTAGTCAATAAAGGCCTACTACTGGAGCGAAACCGAGTGCTTTGACGCTCGCCGTTCGGGCCCACGACCTCCGAGAGGCTTGGAAGAGGCCTCCCTTGAAAGCTGGATTCCCAAGGCTTGTCTGTGTGAATTCCTAGCCCGCTCGACTGAAATTAAGCGACCTAAAGTTGTGCCGAAGTCAAATCGGTCGTCATGGTACTTGAGCGAAACTGAGTGCTATTACGCTCGCCGCTCGGCCCCACAGCCGTCCAGAGACTCGGGGGAGGCCTCCCCTGAAAGCTGGATTCCGAACGATCGTTTGTTTCAAATCTTAGCCCAGTAGCTGAGAAGTAGGCACTAAAAAGTCCTGCCAAAATCACATAGGTCGTCATGCTACAATTTACTCAATAAAGGCCGACTACTGGAGCGAAACAGAGTGCTTTGACGCTCGCCGTTCGGCCCCACGACCTCCGAGAGGCTTGGAAGAGGCCTCCCCTGAAAGCTGGATTCCCATCGATTGTTTGTTTCAAATCTTAGCCCAGTAGCTGAAAAGTAGGCGCAAAAAAGTCCTGCCAAAATCTCATCGGTCGTCATGTTACAATTTACTCAATAAAGGCCTACTACTGGAGAGAAACCGAGTGCTTTGACGCTCATCGTTCGGCCCCACAGCCGTCCAGAGACTCGGGGGAGGCCTCCCCTGAAAGCTGGATTCCCACCGATCGTTTGTTTCAAATCTTCGCCCAGTAACTGAAAAGTAGGCGCTAAAATGTCCTGCCAAAGTCACATAGGTCGTCATGTTACAATTTAGTCAATAAAGGCCTACTATTGGAGAGAAACCGAATGCTATGACGCTCGCCGTTCGGCCCCACGACCTCCGAGAGGCTTGGAAGAGGCCTCCCTTGAAAGCTGGATTCCCACCGATCGTTTGTTTCAAATCTTAGCGCACTAGTTCAAAAGTAGGCACTAAAACGTCCTGCCAAACTTACATAGGTTGTCATGTTACAATTTAGTCAATAAAGGCCTACTACTGGAGAGAAACCGAGTGCTTCGACGCTCGCCGTTCGGCCCCACGAGCTCCGAGAGGCTTGGAAGAGGCCTCCCTTGAAAGCTGGATTCCCAAGGCTTGTCTGTGTGAATTCCTAGCCCGCTCGGCTGAAATTATGCGACCTAAAGTCGTGCCGAAGTCAAATCGGTCGTCATGGTACTCGAGCGAAACTGAGTGCTTTAACGCTCGCCGCTCGGCCCCACAGCCGTCCAGAGACTCGGGGGAGTACTCCCCTGAAAGCTGGATTCCCACCGATCGTTTGTTTCAAATCTTATCACACTAGGTCAAAAGTAAGCGCTAAAACGTCCTGCCAAAGTCACATAGGTTGTCATGTTACAATTTAGTCAATAAAGGCCTCCTACTGGAGCGAAACCGAGTGCTTTGACGCTCGCCGTTCGGCCCCACGACCTCCGAGAGGCTTGGAAGAGGCCTCCCCTGAAAGCTGGATTCCCACCGATCGTTTATTTCAAATCTTAGCCCAGTAGCTGAAAAGTAGGCGCTAAGAAGTCCTGCCAAAATCACATAGGTCGTCATGTTACAATTTAGCCAATAAAGGCCTCCTACTGGACCGAAACTGAGTGCTTTAACGCTCGCCGCTCGGCCCCACAGCCGTCCAGAGACTCGGGGGAGGACTCCCCTGAAAGCTGGATTCCCACCGATCGTTTGTTTCAAATCTTAGCGCACTAGGTCAAACGTAGGCGCTAAAAAGTCTTGCCAAAGTCACATAGGTTGTCATGTTACAATTTAGTCAATAAAGGCCTCCTACTGGAGCGAAACCGAGTGCTTTGACGCTCGCCGTTCGGCCCCACGACCTCCGAGAGGCTTGGAAGAGGCCTCCCCTGAAAGCTGGATTCCCACCGATCCTTTGTTTCAAATCTTAGCCCAGTAGCTGAAAAGTAGGCGCTAAGAAGTCCTGCCAAAGTCACATAGGTCGTCATGTTACAATTTAGTCAATAAAGGCCTACTACTGGAGAGAAACCGAGTGCTTTGACGCTCGCCGATAGGCCCCACGACCTCTGAGAGGCTTGGAAGTGGCCTCCCCTGAAAGCTGGATTCCCAAGGATTGTCTGTGTGAATTCCTAGCCCGCTGGCTGAAATTATGCGACCTAAAGTCGTGCCGAAGTCAAATCGGTCGTCATGGTACTCGAGCGAAACTGAGTGCTTTAACGCTCGCCGCTCGGCCCCACAGCCGTCCAGAGACTCGGGGGAGGACTCCCCTGAAAGCTGGATTCCCACCGATCGTTTGTTTCAAATCTTATCACACTAGGTCAAAAGTAAGCGCTAAAACGTCCTGCCAAAGTCACATAGGTTGTCATGTTACAATTTAGTCAATAAAGGCCTCCTACTGGAGCGAAACCGAGTGCTTTGACGCTCGCCGTTCGGCCCCACGACCTCCGAGAGGCTTGGAAGAGGCCTCCCCTGAAAGCTGGATTCCCACCGATCGTTTGTTTCAAATCTTAGCCCAGTAGCTGAAAAGTAGGCGCTAAGAAGTCCTGCCAAAATCACATAGGTCGTCATGTTACAATTTAGCCAATAAAGGCCTCCTACTGGACCAAAACTGAGTGCTTTAACGCTCGCCGCTCGGCCCCACAGCCGTCCAAAGACTCGGGGGAGGACTCCCCTGAAAGCTGGATTCCCACCGATCGTTTGTTTCAAATCTTAGCGCACTAGGTCAAACGTAGGCGCTAAAAAGTCTTGCCAAAGTCACATAGGTTGTCATGTTACAATTTAGTCAATAAAGGCCTCCTACTGGAGCGAAACCGAGTGCTTTGACGCTCGCCGTTCGGCCCCACGACCTCCGAGAGGCTTGGAAGAGGCCTCCCCTGAAAGCTGGATTCCCACCGATCGTTTGTTTCAAATCTTAGCCCAGTAGCTGAAAAGTATGCGCTAAGAAGTCCTGCCAAAATCACATAGGTCGTCATGTTACAATTTAGCCAATAAAGGCCTCCTACTGGACCGAAACTGAGTGCTTTAACGCTCGCCGCTCGGCCCCACAGCCGTCCAGAGACTCGGGGGAGGACTCCCCTGAAAGCTGGATTCCCACCGATCGTTTGTTTCAAATCTTAGCGCACTAGTTCAAAAGTAGGCACTAAAACGTCCTGCCAAAGTTACATAGGTTGTCATGTTACAATTTAGTCAATAAAGGCCTACTACTGGAGCGAAACCGAGTGCTTCGACACTCGCCGTTCGGCCCCACGAGCTCCGAGAGGCTTGGAAGAGGCCTCCCTTGAAAGCTGGATTCCCAAGGCTTGTCTGTGTGAATTCCTAGCCCGCTCGTCTGAAATTAAGCGACCTAAAGTTGTGCCGAAGTCAAATCGGTCGTCATGGTACTCGAGCGAAACTGAGTGCTATTACGCTCGCCGCTCGGCCCCACAGCCGTTCAGAGACTCGGGGGAGGCCTCCCCTGAAAGCTGGATTCCCACCGATCGTTTGTTTCAAATCTTAGCCCAGTAGCTGAAAAGTAGGCGCTAAAAAGTCCTGCCAAAATTACATAGGTCGTCATTTTACAATTTACTCAATAAAGGCCGACTACTGGAGAGAAACCGAATCCTTTGACGCTCGCCGTTCGGCCCCACAGCTGTCCAGAGACTCGGGGGAGGCCTCCCCTGAAAGCTGGATTCCCACCGATCGTTTGTTTCAAATCTTAGTGCACTAGGTCAAAAGTAAGCACTGAAAAGTCCTCCCAAAGTCACATAGGTTGTCATGTTACAATTTAGTCAATAAAGGCCTACTACTGGAGCGAAACCGAGTGCTTTGACGCTCGCCGTTCGGGCCCACGACCTCCGAGAGGCTTGGAAGAGGCCTCCCCTGAAAGCTGGCTGCCGACCGATCGTTTGTTTCAAATCTCAGCCCACTAGCTCAAAAGTAGGCGCTAAAACGTCCTGCCAAATTCACATAGGTCATTATGTTACAATTTACTCAATAAAGGCCTACTACTGGAGAGAAACCGAGTGCTTTGACGCTCGCCGTTCGGCCCCACGAGCTCCGAGAGGCTTGGAAGAGGCCTCCCTTGAAAGCTGGATTCCCAAGGCTTGTCTGTGTGAATTCCTAGCCCGCTCGGCTGAAATTAAGCGACCTAAAGTTGTGCCGAAGTCAAATCGGTCGTCATGGTACTTGAGCGAAACTGAGTGCTATTACGCTCGCCGCTCGGCCCCACAGCCGTCCAGAGACTCGGGGGAGGCCTCCCCTGAAAGCTGGATTCCGAACGATCGTTTGTTTCAAATCTTAGCCCAGTAGCTGAGAAGTAGGCACTAAAAAGTCCTGCCAAAATCACATAGGTCGTCATGTTACAATTTACTCAATAAAGGCCGACTACTGGAGCGAAACCGAGTGCTTTGACGCTCGCCGTTCGGCCCCACGACCTCCGAGAGGCTTGGAAGAGGCCTCCCCTGAAAGCTGGATTCCCATCGATTGTTTGTTTCAAATCTTAGCCCAGTAGCTGAAAAGTAGGCGCAAAAAAGTCCTGCCAAAATCTCATCGGTCGTCATGTTACAATTTATTCAATAAAGGCCTACTACTGGAGAGAAACCGAGTGCTTTGACGCTCATCGTTCGGCCCCACAGCCGTCCAGAGACCCGGGGGAGGCCTCCCCTGAAAGCTGGATTCCCACCGATCGTTTGTTTCAAATCTGCTCCCAGTAACTGAAAAGTAGGCGCTAAAATGTCCTGCCAAAGTCACATAGGTCGTCATGTTACAATTTAGTCAATAAAGGCCTGCTACTGGAGCGAAACAGAGTGCTTTGACGCTCGCCGTTCGGGCCCACGACCTCCGAGAGGCTTGGAATAGGCCTCCCCTGAAAGCTGGATTCCCACCGATCGCTTATTTCAAATCTTAGCCCAGTAGCTGAAAAGTAGGCGCTAAAAAGTCCTGCCAAAATCACATAGGTCGTCATGTTACAATTTACTCAATAAAGGCCAACTACTGGAGAGAAACCGAGTGCTTTGACGCTCGCCGTTCGCCCCTACAGCCGTCCAGAGACTCGGGGGAGGCCTCCCCTGAAAGCTGGATTCCCACCGATCGTTTGTTTCAAATCTTAGCCCACTAGCTCAAAAGTAAGCGCTAAAAAGTCCTGCCAAAGTCACATAGGTCGTCATTTTAAAATTTAGTCAATAAAAGCCTACTACTGGAGCGAAACCGAGTGCTTTGACGCTCGCCGTTCGGCCTCACGAGCTCTGAGAGGCTTGGAAGAGGCCTCCCTTTAAAGCTGGATTCCCAAGGCTTGTCTGTGTAAATTCATAGCCCGCTAGGCAGAAATTAAGCGACCTAAAGTCGTGTCGAAGTCAAATCGGTCGTCATGGTACTTGAGCGAAACTGAGTGCTTTAACGCTCGCCGTTCGCCCCCACAGCCGTCCAGAGACTCGGGGGAGGCCTCCCCTGAAAGCCGGATTCCCACCAATCGTTTGTTTCAAATCTTAGCCCACTAGCTCAAAAGTAAGCGCTAAAAAGTCCTGCCAAAGTCACATAGGTCGTCATGTTACAATTTTGTCAATAAAAGCCTACTACTGGAGCGAAACTGAGTGCTTTAACGCTCGCCGCTCGGCCCCACAGCCTTCCAGAGACTCGGGGGAGGACTCCCCCTAAAGCTGGATTCCCACCGATCGTTTGTTTCAAATCTTAGCGCACTAGGTCAAAAGTAAGCGCTAAAAAGTCCTCCCAAAGTCACATAGGTTGTCATGCTACAATTTACTCAATAAAGGCCTACTACTGGAGAGAAACCGAGTGCTTTGACGCTCGCCGTTCGGCCCCACGAGCTCCGAGAGGCTTGGAAGAGGCCTCCCTTGAAAGCTGGATTCCCAAGGCTTGTCTGTGTGAATTCCTAGCCCGCTCGGCTGAAATTAAGCGACCTAAAGTTGTGCCGAAGTCAAATCGGTCGTCATGGTACTTGAGCGAAACTGAGTGCTATTACGCTCGCCGCTCGGCCCCACAGCCGTCCAGAGACTCGGGGGAGGCCTCCCCTGAAAGCTGGATTCGGAACGATCGTTTGTTTCAAATCTTAGCCCAGTAGCTGAGAAGTAGGCACTAAAAAGTCCTGCCAAAATCACATAGGTCGTCATGTTACAATTTACTCAATAAAGGCCGACTACTGGAGCGAAACCGAGTGCTTTGACGCTCGCCGTTCGGCCCCACGACCTCCGAGAGGCTTGGAAGAGGCCTCCCCTGAAAGCTGGATTCCCATCGATTGTTTGTTTCAAATCTTAGCCCAGTAGCTGAAAAGTAGGCGCAAAAAAGTCCTGCCAAAATCTCATCGGTCGTCATGTTACAATTTACTCAATAAAGGCCTACTACTGGAGAGAAACCGAGTGCTTTGACGCTCATCGTTCGGCCCCACAGCCGTCCAGAGACTCGGGGGAGGCCTCCCCTGAAAGCTGGATTCCCACCGATCGTTTGTTTCAAATCTGCTCCCAGTAACTGAAAAGTAGGCGCTAAAATGTCCTGCCAAAGTCACATAGGTCATCATGTTACAATTTAGTCAATAAAGGCCTGCTACTGGAGCGAAACAGAGTGCTTTGACGCTCGCCGTTCGGGCCCACGACCTCCGAGAGGCTTGGAATAGGCCTCCCCTGAAAGCTGGATTCCCACCGATCGTTTAATTCAAATCTTAGCCCAGTAGCTGAAAAGTAGGCGCTAAAAAGTCCTGCCAAAATCACATAGGTCGTCATGTTACAATTTACTCAATAAAGGCCAACTACTGGAGAGAAACCGAATGCTTTGACGCTCGCCGTTCGCCCCTACAGCCGTCCAGAGACTCGGGGGAGGCCTCCCCTGAAAGCTGGATTCCCACCGATCGTTTGTTTCAAATCTTAGCCCACTAGCTCAAAAGTAAGCGCTAAAAAGTCCTGCCAAAGTCACATAGGTCGTCATGTTACAATTTAGTCAATAAAAGCCTACTACTGGAGCGAAACCGAGTGCTTTGACGCTCGCCGTTCGGCCTCACGAGCTCTGAGAGGCTTGGAAGAGGCCTCCCTTTAAAGCTGGATTCCCAAGGCTTGTCTGTGTAAATTCATAGCCCGCTAGGCAGAAATTAAGCGACCTAAAGTCGTGTCGAAGTCAAATCGGTCGTCATGGTACTTGAGCGAAACTGAGTGCTTTAACGCTCGCCGTTCGCCCCCACAGCCGTCCAGAGACTCGGGGGAGGCCTCCCCTGAAAGCCGGATTCCCACCAATCGTTTGTTTCAAATCTTAGCCCACTAGCTCAAAAGTAAGCGCTAAAAAGTCCTGCCAAAGTCACATAGGTCGTCATGTTACAATTTTGTCAATAAAAGCCTACTACTGGAGCGAAACTGAGTGCTTTAACGCTCGCCGCTCGGCCCCACAGCCTTCCAGAGACTCGGGGGAGGACTCCCCCTAAAGCTGGATTCCCACCGATCGTTTGTTTCAAATCTTAGCGCACTAGGTCAAAAGTAAGCGCTAAAAAGTCCTCCCAAAGTCACATAGGTTGTCATGCTACAATTTACTCAATAAAGGCCTCCTACTGGAGCGAAACCGAGTGCGTTGACGCTCGCCGTTCGGCCCCACGACCTCCGAGAGGCTTGGAAGAGGCCTCCCCTGAAAGCTGGATTCCCACCGATCGTTTGTTTCAAATCTTAGCCCAGTAGCTGAAAAGTAGGCGCTAAGAAGTCCTGCCAAAATCACATAGGTTGTCATGTTACAATTTACTCAATAAAGGCCTACTACTGGAGAGAAAGCGAGTGCTTTGACGGTCGCCGTTCGGCCCCACAGCCGTCCAGAGACTCGGGGGAGGCCTCCCCTGAAAGCTGGATTCCCACCGATCGTTTGTTTCAAATCCTAGCCCACTAGCTCAAAAGTAGGCGCTAAAAAGTCTTACCAAAGTCACATAGGTCGTCATGTTACAATTTAGTCAATAAAGGCCTACTACTGTAGAGAAACCGAATGCTATGACGCTCGCCGTTCGGCCCCACGACCTCCGAGAGGCTTGGAAGAGGCCTCCCCTGAAAGCTGGATTCCCAAGGATTGTCTTTGCGAATTCCTAGCCCGCTAGGCTGAAATTAAGCGACCTAAAGTCGTGCCGAAGTCAAATCGGTCGTCATGGTACTCGAGCGAAACTGAGTGCTTTAACGCTCGCCGCTCGGCCCCACAGCCGTTCAGAAACTCGGGGGAGGACTCCCCTGAAAGCTGGATTCCCACCGATAACGTGTTTCAAATCTTAGCCCACTAACTCAAAAGTAAGCGATAAAATGTCCTGCCAAAATCACAAAGGTCGTCATGTTACAATTTAGTCAATAAAGGCCTCCTACTGGACCGGAACTGAGTGCTTTAATGCTCGCCGTTCGGCCCCACAACCTCCGAGAGGCTTGGAAGAGGCCTCCCCTGAAAGCTGGATTCCCACCAATCGTGTGTTTCAAATCTTAGCCCAGTAGCTGAAAAGTAGGCGCTAAATATTCCTGCCAAAATCACATAGGTCGTCATGTTACAATTTAGTCAATAAAGGCCTATTACTGGACTATAACCGAGTGCTTGAACGCTCGCCGCTCGGCCCCACAGCCGTCCAGAGACTCGGGGGAGGCCTCCCCTGAAAGCTGGATTCCCACCGATCATTTGTTTCAAATCTTAGCCCAGTAGCTGAAAAGTAGGCGCTAAGAAGTCCTGCCAAAATCACATAGGTCGTCATGTTACAATTTAGCCAATAAAGGCCATCCTACTGGACCGAAACTGAGTGCTTTAACGCTCGCCGCTCGGCCCCACAGCCGTCCAGAGACTCGGGGGAGGACTCCCCTGAAAGCTGGATTCCCACCGATCGTTTGTTTCAAATCTTAGCCCACTAGCTCAAACCTAGGCGCTAAAATGCCCTGCCAAAGTCACATAGGTCGTCATGTTACAATTTAGTCAATAAAGGCCTACTACTGGAGAGAAACCGAATGCTATGACGCTCGCCATTTGGCCCCACGACCTCCGAGAGGCTTGGAAGAGTTCTCCCCTGAAAGCTGGATTCCCATGGATTGTCTGTGTGAATTCCTAGCCCGCTATGCTGAAATTAAGCGACCTAAAGTCGTGCCGAAGTCAAATCGGTCGTCATGGTACTCGAGCGAAACTGAGTGCTTTAACGCTCGCCGCTCGGCCCCACAGCCGTCCAGAGACTCGGGGGAGGACTCCCCTGAAAGCTGGATTCCCACCGATTGTTTGTTTCAAATCTTAGCACACTAGGTCAAAAGCAAGCGCTAAAACGTCCTGCCAAAGTCACATAGGTTGTCATGTTACAATTTAGTCAATAAAGGCCTCCTACTGGAGCGAAACCGAGTGCGTTGACGCTCGCCGTTCGGCCCCACGACCTCCGAGAGGCTTGGAAGAGGCCTCCCCTGAAAGCTGGATTCCCACCGATCGTTTGTTTCAAATCTTAGCCCAGTAGCTGAAAAGTAGGCGCTAAGAAGTCCTGCCAAAATCACATAGGTTGTCATGTTACAATTTACTCAATAAAGGCCTACTACTGTAGAGAAACCGAATGCTATGACGCTCGCCGTTCGGCCCCACGACCTCCGAGAGGCTTGGAAGAGGCCTCCCCTTAAAGCTGGATTCCCACCGATTGTTTGTTTCATATCTTAGCCCAGTAGCTGAAAGGTAGGCGCTAAAAAGTCCTGCCAAAATCACATCGGTCGTCATGTTACAATTTAGTCAATAAAGGCTTACTACTGGAGCGAAACTGAGTGCTTTGACGCACGCCGTTCGGCCCCACGACCTCTGAGAGGCTTGGAAGAGGCCTCCCCTTAAAGCTGGATTCCCACCGATTGTTTGTTTCATATCTTAGCCCAGTAGCTGAAAGGTAGGCGCTAAAAAGTCCTCCCAAAATCACATAGGTCGTCATGTTACAATTTAGTCAATAAAGGCCTATTACTGGACCGAAACTGAGTGCTTTAACGCTCGCCGCTCGGCCCCACAGCCGTCCAGAGACTCGGGGGTAGCCTTCCCTGTAAGCTGGATTCCCACCGATCGTTTCTTTCAAATCTTAGCCCACTAGCTCAAAGGTAAGCGCTAAAAGGTCTTGCCAAAGTCACATAGTTCGTCATGTTACAATTTAGTCATTAAAGGCCTACGACTGGAGCGAAACCGAGTGCTTCGACGCTCGCCGTTCGGCCCCACAAGCTCCGAGAGGCTTGGAAGAGGCCTCCCTTGAAAGCTAAATTCCCAAGGCTTGTCTGTGTGAATTCCTAGCCCGCTAGGCTGAAATTAAGCGACCTAAAGTCGTGCCGAAGTCAAATCGGTTGTCATGGTACTCGAGCGAAACTGAGTGCTTTAACGGTCGCCGCTCGGCCCCACAGCAGTCCAGAGACTCGGGGTAGGCCTCCCCTGAAAGCTGGATTCCCACCGATTGTTTGTTTCAAATCTTCGCCCAGTAACTGAAAAGTAGGCGCTAAAAAGTCCTGCCAAAATCACATAGGTCGTCATGTTACAATTTAGTCAATAAAGGCCTCCTACTGGAGCGAAACCGAGTGCGTTGACGCTCGCCGTTCGGCCCCACGACCTCCGAGAGGCTTGGAAGAGGCCTCCCCTGAAAGCTGGATTCCCAAGGATTGTCTGTGCGAATTCCTAGCCCGCTAGGCTGAAATTAAGCGACCTAAAGTCGTGCCGAAGTCAAATCGGTCGTCATGGTACTCGAGCGAAACTGAGTGCTTTAACGCTCGCCGCTCGGCCCCACAGCCGTTCAGAAACTCGGGGGAGGACTCCCCTGAAAGCTGGATTCCCACCGATAATGTGTTTCAAATCTTAGCCCACTAACTCAAAAGTAAGCGATAAAATGTCCTGCCAAAATCACAAAGGTCGTCATGTTACAATTTAGTCAATAAAGGCCTACTACTGGAGAGAAAGCGAGTGCTTTGACGGTCGCCGTTCGGCCCCACAGCCGTCCAGAGACTCGGGGGAGGCCTCCCCTGAAAGCTGGATTCCCACCGATCGTTTGTTTCAAATCCTAGCCCACTAGCTCAAAAGTAGGCGCTAAAAAGTCTTACCAAAGTCACATAGGTCGTCATGTTACAATTTAGTCAATAAAGGCCCGCCGCTCGCCGTTCGGCCCCACGACCTCCGAGAGGCTTGGAAGAGGCCTCCCTTGAAACCTAAATTCCCAAGGCTTGTCTGTGTGAATTCCTAGCCCGCTAGGCTGAAATTAAGCGACCTAAAGTCGTGCCGAAGTCAAATCGGTTGTCGTGGTACTCGAGCGAAACTGAGTGCTTTAACGGTCGCCGCTCGGCCCCACAGCAGTCCAGAGACTCGGGGTAGGCCTCCCCTGAAAGCTGGATTCCCACCGATTGTTTGTTTCAAATCTTCGCCCAGTAACTGAAAAGTAGGCGCTAAAAAGTCCTGCCAAAATCACATAGGTCGTCATGTTACAATTTAGTCAATAAA
The DNA here is from genome assembly GCF_024500275.1 of Phycodurus eques. NCBI lineage: Eukaryota > Metazoa > Chordata > Actinopteri > Syngnathiformes > Syngnathidae > Phycodurus > Phycodurus eques. The sequence continues at coordinate 400 of NW_026904471.1, read as the reverse complement.
GGCCTACTACTGTCGAGAAACCGAATGCTATGACGCTCGCCGTTCGGTCCCACGACCTCCGAGAGGCTTGGAAGAGGCCTCCCCTGAAAGCTGGATTCCCATGGATTGTCTGTGTGAATTCCTAGCCCGCTATGCTGAAATTAAGCGACCTAAAGTCGTGCCGAAGTCAAATCGGTCGTCATGGTACTCGAGCGAAACTGAGTGCTTTAACGCTCGCCGCTCGGCTCAACAGCCGTCCAGAGACTCGGGGGAGGACTCCCCTGAAAGCTGGATTCCCACCGATTGTTTGTTTCAAATCTTAGCACACTAGGTCAAAAGCAAGCGCTAAAACGTCCTGCCAAAGTCACATAGGTTGTCATGTTACAATTTAGTCAATAAAGGCCTCCTACTGGAGCGAAAC
>NW_026904470.1:0-21334 GCF_024500275.1 Phycodurus eques | reverse complement strand
GGTAATTGAACCACTAATTAAGGCAGGAGTTATAGTGGAGTGTCCCAGAATCACCTTGTAACAGACCCCATTTTTCCCTGTAAAAAAGGCCCCACCTATAGTGGGTTGGAGACTTACAGGCAGTAAATACTGCAGTTATATTCAGAGAGGGCCAGCCATGCGTACCAGAAGTCCAGCACACGAGTGGTTAAATTCATTAAAAACCAAGACGGCGAACTGTGTTTACAGTAGTGGACATAAGTAATGCATTCTTTTCTGTACCAGTAGAAAAGAACAGTAAATTTTGTTTTGCATTTGCATTTGAGGAAAAAATATATACATTTACTAGATTACCGCAAGTTACTGTGAAAGTCCAACCATTTATTCACAAGTTATGAACAACACGCATGTCTTCTGGCATCTCCAGATGGAGAGACATGCAAAGATTCGTGGGCCTTACTGCATCACATAAAGTTAACAAAATAAATTGCAATAATGTAAGTCAAATATCTAGGCCATAATTTAAGTGTAGGGGAAGGACTATATTAGAAGACAGGAAAGCTATAGTCTTAAAAAATCCTAAACCACAGACGAAGAAACATATAATAATCATTTTTAGGTCTGACAGAATATAGTTCTAGAGCGATGGAGTTCCAAACGATGCCAGAGAAATGTGTTGCACCATTGGCTGTGTGTCAAAATTAGATTGTATGAAGAGCAACGCTTAACGATGACGATCACCTGTTTAATGGAATACAGAGGCAGAAAGGCCTTCGTGACATGAAACAACATTGGGTGGTCCAGTGCTGTGCTAGGCTTATCCAAATTTAATGATAAAACATTCATTCAATGGTAGATGTGTAAAAAGCTATTACTATGACCTCCGTACTACACCCAATACGTGATAAGCTGCACGCCCAAGGCGCTTATTTTCCGATGAAATTGGACAGCGTGACAGTGCAGTACCGCATTGTGTCAGAACAGTTGCAGCTTGGATGGCAGTAGAGAGCAGTTCCACAATGTGGTTATTTCATCCAGAACGCTTAAGGTCCACATACAGTGTCTGCTCTCTATTGCAAACGAATATGGCGTTTTTATCACCATGCAAGACATTATCTTGCATGGCCATCTTGCTGTCACGAACCCAGCATTGACTGTAAGCGTATGACAACTTAATCCAGCCACACTAATACACAGTTACCCTGATGAAGGCCACGCAGCATGATTGTCAGGAATTGGTCTGAACAAGCTGCTGAATTAGTAGCATGACCGAGGCATGCAAACTCATGATAATAAAGATGTACAATCTATACTGAGAGCACAATATGGTATTCCACAACAGTATGCAATATGGGAAAACAAAGTGCAAAACTACAAAATGAAATTGACATTAGCACAGACAGAAAACAAAAGACTATTCAATGGGCTGCTGTGTATTGAGCCATTTCCGCTGTGTTCACCATGTCTCAACCGAGGGATGGTGGCAGACAGACTTTGATATCGACACATTACAGCCGCGATAGTATAAATAGCAGAAAGCAATACGTGGGTTCATTTAACACACTGTAAAAGAGTCATTTCAGCTGAGTACTCAAATAGGGAAGGTGAGCAAAACTCTGATAACGGAGCGGGAGCAGATGTGTAGATTCTGAAAACGCTTGCTGGTCAGTGAAGAAAAAAAGACACCAACCCGTTTAGTGAGAACTCAGCAGAATGGCACACCCACGTTGGTTACGAGATTCGATAAGCTGTTACGTAGCAACTTTGGCTACTATAGTGTTGGTTTTGTTTATGTGGTACATGGGACGTCCCACCCTAAATGATACAACGCATTTTTTAGATAGGAAATCACCTACCAACTGGACCAATATGACCAACCCAATAATCAACAATTTTGAATCATTAACTCGTATCAAAAGGAGTACAGTTGATGATCAGAACTGTGGGCATGACCTCCAAATGCGGCAAAACAGTTTAATATTTTGTGCCCCCCAAAATCAAGATACTTTAATCATAATTCCATATGCGGCTCTCACCAATGATGCTCAAGAGAATGGGCAGAATTGGGGATGTGAATATGACTGGTATGCATCGATAGGCTTTGGATGGGAACACCTCATTGGTGAAACAGGTTATGATTGGTCCAGTTGGTCATTAAAAATAGCAAAAGAACATAGAAGTTTAACCTAAGCAAAACGGCCCATAGTTTAATATTGACATACAAATCGAGTCACCCAATGTGTTTGATGGTGAGTTTGTGGGCATATTCTGGCGGAAAAGATCCCCACTTCCAAGTAGCATTGTGTTATGGGAACCGTGTTGAACCAGAAATGCCATTAAAAACATTTAAAGAAAGGTGGACACATTTTAATGGTTAACAACATAACTACTGATGATTGGTTCCTTGTAGTCACAGGAGTTTCAGGACAAAATAACAATTGGTTACTATTGGTGGAACAAGCAGCAAATGTAGCGAGAAAAGATTGTGTGGTTTGCGTGGGTCCCAGGCCTTTGTTGCGCATAGTTCCGGCACAATTATCACAAGATTGTATTATTCCTATTAATGAGCACTACTGTACCAACTGAGAGGTGTAAATCATGGGATCCTATATATCTCGTAACAGAAGCAGGTAAACACAAACCGATGTTTTCTACTTTCGTAGCACCAAATAATTTCACTTGTATAAACATGATTAGTAAAGGCAAAAAATTAGGACCACTGAACGACACACAGTGTAAAGTAACCTTAAAAGTCGGACCAAATTTTATGCCAGTATCACGGAGCGACATCTGGTGGTGGTGCGGAGATGATAGACTGTTTGATAGATTACCTAAAGATATATCTGGATTGTGCGCTATTGTCACTTTGATATTGCATGTGTCAGTATACCCTATGCCTGTTCAAGATTTAATGGAAAGGGCACCAATGTTTTTGTCTAATCTAGAACATAGACAAAAAAGAGATTTGTCCTGGCAGGGGCAAAATAATCTGACGTACATCGACGCCATAGGTGTTCCTCGTGGGGTTCCAAATCAATACAAATTGGCTGACCAAGTTGCAGGAGGATTTGAGTCTTTCATATGCTGGTGGTGTACGATAAATAAAAATGTTGATAGGATAAACTATATCCACTTCAATGTACAGAGATTAGGAAATTGGACTCAGAGTGGGTTGGAAGCTGTACATGTGCAGCTCAAAGCTACCTCTTTAATGACGTTCCAAAACCGCATCGCTGTCGACATGCTCCTCGCAAGAGAGGGAAGTGTTTGCGGTATGTTTGGAGAACAATGTTGTACATACATTCCAAACAATACTGCTTCGGATGGCAGCTTGACCAGAGCCATCGATGGTCTACGGACCCTCAATCACAAGATGAAGAGCCACTCTGGGGTAGACACTTCTTTGTGGGACAGCTGGATGGACGTTTTTGGTAAATATAAAACCCTAATTTCACCAATATTGATATCAATTGCTGTTTTTGACATTTTGTGGATGTTGTTGTATCCCATGGATTCGGGCATTAATCAGTAAATTAATCACCACAGCCATAACCCCCATGGAGAACCGTATGGAGCTGATGTATCCATTACTGTTTGATGATAAAGATGATGATGATGATGATGATTTTGCTTTAACTGATTTGTTTCCTGATCCAGATGATTACGATGTTTAAACTACAACATTCATGTATGACAAGTTTACTCTGAGTGTAAATGTATTTGTTTCATAAAAATTATTCTACAGTTAAAAATTGTAATGAAGTGACTGTAAGATGATATGAGAATTTGTGCAAATACATGATAAACAGGAGGGAAATGTTAGATATATTTTAGAAGTTATCATTTATTTGCTTAGCTTGCATTAGTATTATGGACAATTTTTAGAAAGAAAGATGTCTCGCCTTCAAGAAGATGACTCAGCATCATCCGATGGAAGGGCGCCTTGACCAAGGACGTGATCGGATGTGGTCGGGGACGTGACAGGTGTTGGTCTGGTCCCATGTTTTGTGTTGTGTCTTAATGCTTAGAACATTATGTCTTGTAAAACCCTCCTATTTTCAAATAAATGTAGGAGCGATGGGGGAGATTGTTTAGAGCGTGTTGAGAGGCTGTAACCTGAACAATCTCCCATGCGCCCTCCTCATGAGTAAAAAGACCAGCGTCTTCATTCCTTTTGTGTTTATTCATTATAATGTTGGGTAAGATAAATCCAACACATTGACATCCCACACCCCATAGCTGATTTTAAACACTTAGGGGTCATTCTGGTTGAAATATCACCTCTACTTTAGTTTGGTGTCTTATAAAATCTTCACTGACTTTCGGGTCTTCCCAGATTCTAAACGTCTGAGACCACCCTATTATCAAACTTTTGGTCACCTCCCTTGTTTTCTACCAAAATGACCTTTTTACAATGTGTCAAATGAATCCAAGTTGACCTTTCTACTATCTTTACAGTTGTGGGGGTTGTCAAAAATACTTGAAATGAGCCTCAATTTTGTCGTTTTTCTCACATTTTCCGCATGTAGTTTGCTAAATTAGCTTCATCATTTGTTTCCCTATTGCTTCTTAAATTGAAGTAGTTCATAAGGCCTTCCAAACAATGTTTCGTAGGCTGTTCGTCCTGAAGTACTTATTTTTATATTCAGCTTTACTAATTCCAAACACTGTGTCCACAGCCTTCAATGCACTTGTTTTTTGCAGTCTGTTTTTTATTGTTCCATTACTCCTATCTTTTTCACAATTTGTTTAACAAAATGGGTACCGTTATCACTGTATATTTTTTCAGGAATATCATATCTTGGAATGATATCCTTACAAAGTGTTTTTTTCCACTGTCAATGCATCTGGATATTTGGTTAGGAAGATTTCTATCCATTTTGAAATGATGACCAAACAATATTTTTTTTCCCTCACTTTGGTTTAATTCTATAAAGTCCATATGGATAATTTGAAACTGGGTATTGTGGTGTAGGGAAACGCCCTCTACGTAGTCTCAAATGATCTTGTGGATTGTGTCTTGCACATGTCAAACATGCCCTACAAAATTTTTTTGAATAAGAATTAAAACCATAAGTTGTATAATATTGATGTATCTGCCCCACCATCCCTCCTGTTGAGACATGTGTTACACCATGACTCAATATAGCAGCCCATTTGTATAGATTTTTGGTAGGATAGCTTTATTATTTTTTTGTCATCCATAGATGTCTTTTGTAATGTTGATAAGAATTCTGCATGTGTAACCAATTTGCCTGTTGATGATATCATTCCTCTATTCTTCCAATAGTGTGCAAAGGTGTGTATTGTGGCAAATGCATCTTGACTATCTGTGTAAATAGGAACATCCTTTCCTCTCATTATTTTACACGCTTCTGTTAACGCTGCTAATTCTGCTATCTGAGCTGAGTAATTTGATGGTAACCACTCAGCTTTTATTATAGTGTCTTTAGTCACTACTGCATAACCAGTTTGTGTTTTCCCGACTTCATTTTTCTTAGATGAGCCATCTACAAATAGGACCTCTCCTTTTTCTAAAGGCTGATCTTTCAGGTCACTTCTGCTTTTGACTGTTGTGTCTGCTAACTCTTGACATCCATCCATCCATCCATTTTCTGAGCCGCTTCTCCCCACTAGGGTCGCGGGCGTGCTGGAGCCTATCCCAGCTGTCATCGGGCAGGAGGCGGGGTACACCCTGAACTGGTTGCCAGGCAATCGCAGGGCACATAGAAACAAACAACCATTCGCACTCACAGTCATGCCTACGGGCAATTTAGAGTCTCCAATTAATGCATGTTTTTGGGATGTGGGAGGAAACCGGAGTGCCCAGAGAAAACCCACGCAGGCACGGGGAGAACATGCAAACTCCACACAGGCAGGGACGGGGATTGAACCCCGCACCTCTGAACTGTGAGGCTGACGCTCTAACCAGTCACCCACCGTGCCGCCTAACTCTTGACAATCATGTTTTATTTCACAAAAAGCTTTTTCTGCTTCATCAATCCACTTTAAGGGTGATGTCATTTTGAGGTCTTCCTCATACATCATTTTACTCAGGTGTGCAATGATTTCCGCATAATTTGGAAACTCAGATTCAACAATAATTTGTTATCTTCTATTGCTCACAAGTCTGTCCTGCAGCTGCTTCTTTTATTAAGGCTTGAGTAGGTGGTATCACATTCCACGACCTTTTAATGATGTGGTCAATGCCTGGAGGTGTGGGGGCTTTATTGCCTTGTGGCAATCGAGTAAAAGTGTATCTTTATCCTCCAAATGTAAATGAAAACCAAAACTGACTATCCTTATCTATGGGTACAGAAAGCAATGCATTGCTGATATCTACTACAGTAAAGACTGTAGCATCTGTCCTGGGTGTATTCAACAAAGTGTAAGGGTCTGGCACACATGGAGCTCTTTGAATGACTGCATTATTTACCGCTTGTAAGTCTTGTACCATGTGGCTTCCTGCAGATTGTGGCGCTTTCTTTAGTGGGAATATTGGAGTGTTGCATGGAGAGTCATCACATTTTACTATAACTCCAGCAGCAATCAAATATTCAATTACTGGTTTGATGCCTTCGTATGCATCTTGTTTCAATGGATATTGTCTCACACATGATCTGTATTCAGTTTTTTGCCAAATTTGTACTTCCTTCAACAAATCTTCCTCATCCTCAGTGAACATTAAGTCTCATTTAAGCTGAGAATGTAGGTGTATCCCTTCTTGTGCCTGAATTGTCCAAAATAGTACCTCTTTCTATTCATGTTGAGGCACTTATTTCTGTATTGTTTGAAAAGGTAACCCAATCAGTTGCTCTCTCACCTTGTTCAACTATTCTCCTTAAGTCTTTACATTTTTTATGTCTATTTTTTTTTTTTTTTTTATTTACAAAAACCTCTAAACAGTGCTTCCATCTTTTCATTTAATGTTACTCCCGCAACTGCTGTACTTTCTGTATCAGTGTATAAATAAGTCACAGTAACTCTGGCTGGTGTTATTTTTGCCAATTTTCTCTCATATTCCACATCTGGACCAGGTGTACCTTTGTACCAGAGTGTAAAATGCAAATCATTCTCTGACATTTTGTCTTGTAATTTGGGGATCATCTTTCTCCCTTCAGTCATTAATGCTGTTACTGTTTCTTTTTATCTTTTATTTATTTTCCAGCATGGAGGGTGTGATTTCCATAATCCTTCAAGGTGCCCGTAGGCAGGCCAATGTAATGTTTGTTAACCCAGCTGCGAATTGGGTCTTTTAAACCTGCATGAAGAGCATTCTTCAACTGCTGTTGAAATGGCTCATTTACATCTCCTTCCTCCTGCAGGCTGCTGTGAGTCTTGAATACAGTTGTCATTCTTACTCTGTATTCGTCAAAAAGGCTCATCATCCTTTTGTTTTACTCTTGCTATTTCAGTGTAATTTGCTCTCTGTCTGAATTGCTGGGTTGCTCTGTTAATTAATCCTTCCGTCAATCTGTTGTTGACCAATTCTGGCCACTCATGTGCTTGAGAAGTATCTGCACCATTTGCACAATGGACACTGTTCCAGATTATCACACTACGATTCGCTTTATACTGCTTAAATTTCTCGAAGTCTCTCCACGTTTTGCACAATTGTCACTGTACCAGATTATTTCTCGATCAGTCATTTCAAATTGCTCTAAATTGCTAGAGGACTCTGCATCATTTGCACAATTGTCCAAAAAAAAAAAAAAACCGCAAAATTTGCATTGACATGACCACATTAACGGTAACCTTTCATTGCTCAGTGACTCTCCGTACTTTGGTCTAATGTGATTATGGCTCCAAAGTATTTTCGGTCAAATGGCTGTCCGTTGTCGCACGAGAGGGGCTCCAACTACTGGAGACAAATTCCTTGTATGTTTTTGACATACTCGGCAAATAAAGAAGTTTCTGATTTTGATTCTGGTGATTCTGATTGAATTTCTAATCTACTCCGATGAATACTGCCATTCACTCGACTGTAATGTATTCCTCGGAAGTGGTTCGGGTTCATAAACCGTGGCTTTGAGGTCCACACAATAATGTGCAATAATTACGTATCATTTAAAAATCCATCAGAATCAGAATCAGAATCAGAATCATCTTTATTTGCCAAGTATGTCCAAAACACACAAGGAATTTGTCTCCGGTAGTTGGAGCCGCTCTAGTACAACAGACAGTCAATTTACAGAACACTTTGGAGACATAAAGACATTGACAAAAAACAATTGTGCAAAAAGATGCAGAGTCCTCTAGCACTTAGAGCAGTTCGAAGGACTAATATTGCAATAGTCCGGTGCAATGACCATTGTGCAAAGGGCGCTGAGCCTTCAAGGAGTGTATGCGGTTTAAAGTGACAAGTAGTGCGATCATCTGGGACAATGATGGTTGTGCAAATGTTACAGATACTCCTCAATCAGTGTGCAAATGGAGCAGATGCTACTCTGGCATGAGTGGCCAGTATATGCAAATAGTGCAGCATGGTGAGACAACTACAGTGAGTGCACGAGGAATACATAATTGGCCCCACAGAAATGTGACAACGAACTCAAGTCAAAAACTTTCCAGCTTGTTGTAATGGAATTGTAGGTTAGGTGTTTAAGAAGTTGATCGCAAGAGGGAAGAAGCTGTTGGAATGTCTACTGGTTCTAGTTTGCGTTGATCGCTAGCGCCGACCTGAGGGAAGGAGCTGGAAGAGCTGGTGACCGGGGTGCAGACGGTCCGAGAGGATTTTGCACGCCCTTGTCTTAGTTCTGGCAGCGTGCAAGTCCTCAATGGTGGGTACGGGGGTACCGACAATCCTTTCATCAGTTTTGATTGTCCGTTGCAGTCGGAGTTTGTCCTTTTTTGTAACAGCACCAAACCAGACTGTGATGGAAGAACACAGGACTCATTCGATGACCGCTGTGTAGAACTGTCTCAGCAGCTCCGGTGGCAGGCCGTGCTTTCTCAGAAGCCGCAGGAAGTACATCCGCTGCTGGGCCTTTTTGAGGACGGAGTTGATGTTGGTCGCCCACTTCAGGTCCTGAGAGATTGTAATTCCCAGGAACTTGAAGGTCTCGACGGTTGACACGGGGCAGCTGGACAACGTGAGGGGCAGCTGTGGCGAAGGATGTCTCCTGAAGTCCACGATCATCTCTACAGTCTTGAGCGTGTTCAGTTCCAGGTTGTGTCAGCCGCACCACAGCTCCAGCCGCTCCGCTTCCTGCCGATATGCAGACCCGTCACCGTCCTTGATGAGGCCGATGACAGTGGTGTCATCTGCAAACTTCAGGAGCTTGACAGTCGGGTTCGCTGAGGTGCAGTCGTTCGTGTAGAGAGAAAAGAGCAGCGGAGAGAGGACACAACCTTGGGGCGCCCCAGTGCTGATGCTGCGTGTGGATGAGGTGGCCTCCCCCAGCCTGACCTGCTGTGTCCTGCCCGTCAGAAAGCTGTAAATCCACTGGCAGATGGCAGGTGAGACGCTGAGCTGGAGACGCTTGGTTGAAAGGAGTTCAGGGATGATGGTGTTGAACGCTGAGCTGAAGTCCACGAACAGGATCCTCGCGTAGGTCCCTGCACTGTCGAGGTGTTCTAGGATGAAGTGCAGTCCCATGTTGACTGCATCATCCGCAGACCTGTTCGCTTGGTAGGCAAACTGCAGGGGGTCCAGCAGGGGACCTGTGACACTCTTTAGGTGGTCCAGCACGAGACGTTCAAAGGACTTCGTATCCTTAGCCTCGAGCCAATTAAAAGCACTGATGTGATAAGATTGTGACGTATCACGTGATACATATGTATGTGTGTATAGATTTTTTTTTTTTTACTGTCGGAAAAGGAGAAACGGGATGTTTAAAATAGGTACGTGAAGATTCTGTCTCCTAATAAAGAGACATAAGAGAGAGAATGACTGCATTATAATTTAGGTCAACCACCGATAAGCAAACGATTCCACGAGAATCTAAAGTGAAAAAGCTGACAGCACCTGGTATTCCCAGGTAGTCTCCCATCCAAGTACTAACCAGGCCCACCCCTGCTTAGCTTCCGAGATCGGGCGTTCTTTTTTTTTTATATTATCAAAAAAATTCATTATTTACAATATGTACAAGTAATCAAAAAACTAAAAACAAAAAGTGAGGTGACCAGTCGGCGAAACTCTCACAAGCCCATTGTTTTTTGCTATACAGTCCACAAAACGGCTGGCAGAGCAGGCATGTAGGAGACTGAAGTGGGATTCAACTTGAGCCTTGAAGATCGCCCAATGATTGCCGGTGCCCTTGTCATGCAAGTAGATATTCCTCGTGACGATGACCGTGTGATGAGCAATGGACAGAAGTAACCGGATCGCTGGTCTATTGATGGCCTGCAATGATAATGACGATGAGAAAGATGATGAGACGAAACCAAAAAGGAAAAACCCGACATCATGATCACCAGACTCACGTGCCACCGGTGGGGGAAGCCTCAGGCCCAGCCTCCTTGCGAGGAGATCCTCCAACCTAGAACGGAACTCACGGACGGCTCTGCACCCGAGGACAAGATGTTCGTAGTCCTCGGGTGCCTCTTTACACACCATACAGTCCCTGCTATAAACGCTAGGAGAAATTGCATTGAGTGTTGTGCAAGGGAAAATGATTCTGTGTCGTAATTTGAAGTCAGTATTACTGACCTTTGGTGCGGTATACCAATTGAACATGTTGGCCCAGATGGATGTAATGGTCAGTGCAGGGAACGTCCTTGTCCATGTGCGTTCGGCTGCAGGTCTCCAGAACACTCCGACTATTAAAACCCTGTAAAGTCGTTTTGTGCTACACTCCGACAAACCAAAAAACCTTGTCCCGTCGACCAGCACAAAACCTACATCCCGCTCCGCCCCCGGGTCCCCTCCAGAGGATGAACCCTCCAGAAAAGACCCCCAATTCCGGAGAATGGATTCCCTGATTCTTCCAGCCAAGCGCAAAACAACCGCTCTGCGGAAGAGGACTCCCCGCGACCGGAACAGACTCCGAACCCTGACAATGTCATAGTTCCCGCTCCCATCTAATAAATCCCCAATAGTTCTTATTCCTGCCCTCTCAAAGGTATCGCTGAACATTCTCTCCCCACTCCCTGGCCCTCCGCCCATGAGATCGGGGTTGAACCTCAGCGGAACTTTCAGCAATTGTTGCAGCGACTTTGGCGCTGCTCTCACCCATGGCCTGAGCGACCACCATGCCTCCAGAACCTCCCTCTCAAAAGGATCTTGGGGGGGGAACAATGACCTCGGCAACATTTGACATAAGTTATAGTCACCAAAATGCCCCAACCCCCGCAGGGTGGGTATAACAAAGTCCTTCCACGGGGCTGTGAAGGACAAGTCCAAACATTTTTTTATGATTTTTAGCCGTAAAGATTTCTTCTTCGTGTCTATGTCAATCAACCCCAAACCACCCGCTCCATGATCCCCTATCAGCGTAGCATGACTCACCAGACCCTTTTCTCTCTTCCACATGAAACGGCTGAAAATTGCCTTGAGCTTACTCAAAATGTCACCAGGCAAATCAGTAACAGTCAGGGCATGTACCAACTTTGAAACACACAAAGCATTGATCACTAGGACTTTACCTTTAAGGGTTAGATTTCTCAACCTCCATACGTTAAGTTGACTTTCTATTTTATTCAAAATGTTCTCCCATGTTTTCCTATTACATACCTCCGCAAGCTTACCCAACAAGACTCCCAGAACTTTGTAGCTGTTCCCGGCCTCACGAAAACCCCAGGTACTAGGAGTAGCCTGCGACGCACCAAACACAGCCATAGTCGTCTTATTAGTATTTATCTTTGTGCCAGAGGCCTGGCAGTAAACATTCAGTTCATGGAGAGCCATTTTAAGACTCTCTACATCCCTGACTAACAAATTTGTGTCATCTGCATATTGAAGATGTCATGTGTGTGTGTGTGTGTGTGTGCGCGTGTGTGCCAGGTTTTGTCTTCCTCTCTCGTTTCTCACACACCTGCTCCTGTGAGCATCTTCACCACCTGTGCCTCGTTCACCCTAATTACCTATTGTATTTAACCTCGTGTCTCATTCCCTCTCGTTGCCAGTTCATTGTACCTTGTCGTCACGTTCCAGCATTCCTTGTCACAGACTCACAGTAATACTTTGACCCTGTTCCGATTATCGACCTTGCCTCTTTGCCTCATGTTCTTGGATACTGCTGCCCTCCACCTTCATCTAGAGGGACTGTCAAGGCATCAGGACAATATGATGAGACAGGTGGCCTCACAGTTTGAACTTCTTATGAAAATTATCCAAGACAAGGAACCAGTTGGCACCTACACCCAATACCGCCACGGTATTTCCATGTGAAACAGTCAACATGCAGCCACCTGCCACCTCCGCTGCTGTCTGCCCACAGCTCTCTCGACCGGAGAGGTTCTCGGGAAATTCTGGGAACATTAAGCCGTTCATCACGCAGTGCAAACTCCACTTTGAGCTCCAGGCAGCTGCCTTCCCCACCGAGCGGGCAAAGATCGCTTTCGTCATTTCCCACCTGACTGGTCGTGCGGAGGCGTGGGCTACTGCTGCATGGAGCCGCAATTCCGCCACGTGTCATTCATGGGCTTTTTTCGTAAAGACTATGGAGTAAATTTTTCAATTTTCCACTCCTGATCGTGAGGCAGCTCGCTCCCTTGTCACCTTACGACAAGGCCTGCACAGGGTGTCAGATTACGCGATTGAGTTTCGCATTCTAGCAGCTGAGAGTCATTGGAATAATCGGGCGCTACTCGATGCCTTTTTTCAAGGACTATCCCCCGCCGTCAAGGATCATTTAGTGCCGCTAGACCTGCCGACCGACTTGGACACTCTCATCACTCTCGCCGTAAAAATCGACAGGAGGCTTTTGGATCGCGAGCTGGATGGAGATCGGCGGAAGGCTGCGTCACCGCGCACTTTGAGGACAAGCCTCGGTGACCAGCCAAACCAAGGCAGATCCCCTGGTTCCGGTCTCAGCCCACTGGCTAACGTCCCCACGGAGGAACCCATGCAACTGGGCAGGTTCCGTCTCTCCCCTGAGGAACGTCAACGCCGGCTGAGGGAAGGGCGGTGCTTCTACTGCGGTCAGTTGGGTCATTCCGTGAGCAACTGTCACGTCAAAGTTGCCGGTAGCAAGGGCACGGGAGAGGTGAGTCTGAATTTCATGAAGGAAGACCCTACACGGGTTCTTCCTAAAGTGACACTATGCTCTCCTGATCAAGAAATTCATACACCTGTATTAATTGACTCTGGTTCTGACGCAAACTTACTCAACTCCATCCTCGTTAAACGTATGCACCTTAGAACCTTTGAAATAAAACGCCACCGCAACACCTATGCTGCAGACGGCAGTTTTATGGGCAAAATCACTCACCGCACTCAAACACTCACATTGACATTTCCCGATTCTCACTCGGAACGCATTAGTTTTCATGTTTTTGACGCCATGAATCAGGACCTTATCTTAGGGAACCCATGGTTGAGATTACATAACCCCCACATTGACTGGTCCTCTGGGCAGGTTATGTCATGGGGCAGCAATTGCGCCCGGAACTGTTTCAAGCCGCCATGTGATGTTCAGGGTCATGTTTCTAAGGACAATCCACAGACCCCATCTGGGGATCCTGATTTATCTCAAGTGCCCACCTGTTACCAGGATATTAAAGACGTTTTTTCCAAGTCCAAGGCCAAATCCCTTCCACCCCACAGACCTTATGACTGTGCTATTGACTTGCTGCCTGGAACCACACCCCCACGAGGCAGGTTGTTCTCTCTTTCAGGGCCGGAACACAAGGCCATGAAGGAGTACGTGGAGGAATCACTGGCAGCCGGCCTCATTCGCCCATCTTCATCCCCTGCGGGAGCAGGATTTTTCTTTGTGGACAAGAAAGACAAGACCCTGCGACCCTGTATCGATTACCGGGGTCTCAACGATATCACTGTAAAAAACAGGTACCCTCTTCCTCTCATCTCCACCGCCTTTGAGTTCCTGGAGGGAGCCAAGGTTTTCACCAAACTGGACTTAAGAAATGCATATCATCTAGTCAGAATAAGGGAGGGGGATGAATGGAAAACAGCATTTAACACACCAACAGGACATTATGAATATTTGCTAAAGCCTTTTGGGCTTACTAACGCTCCAGCTGTTTTCCAGAACCTCGTCAATGATGTCCTGCGTGACATGCTGAATGTTTATGTTTTTGTTTATTTGGATGACATTTTGATTTTCTCCCCGGATGAGGAGACTCACATTATTCATGTCCGCTCTGTTTTGCAGCAGTTACTGCAGAACCAACTATATGTTAAGGCTGAGAAATGTGAGTTCCACAGGGCGTCAGTTTCTTTTCTGGGTTTTGTCCTGGCTCAAGGTGAAGTCAAAATGGACCCTTCCAAAGTCGATGCAGTAATTAATTGGCCTACTCCCACGTCACGCAAAGATGTATAAAGGTTCTTAGGGTTTGCAAACTTCTACAGAAAATTCATCAGGAATTTCAGTTCTATAGCCTCTCCTTTGCATGATCTTACCTCGCCGCACAAACCTTTTGCATGGAACCCGCTTTGTCAGGCAGCGTTTCAAAAACTTAAGTCGAGCTTTACCTCCGCTCCCATCCTTACTTTGCCAGATCTCCAACAGCAGTTTGTGGTAGAAGTCGATGCGTCTGATGCCGGAATAGGAGCAGTGCTCTCCCAGAAATCTCTCAAGGATGATAAATTACATCCTTGTGCTTTTCTCTCCAAAAAACTGACCCCAGCTGAGAAAAATTATGACATTGGTGACCGTGAACTGCTGGCAGTCAAGGTGGCCTTGATGGAGTGGAGGCACTGGCTAGAGGGGGCACAGACTCCGTTTTTAGTATGGACAGATCACAAGAACCTTGAGTATATTAAGACTGCTAAAAGATTAAATGCGAGGCAGGCTAGATGGGCTCTGTTCTTTACTAGATTTAATTTCACGCTATGGTAAGTACCAGTTCAACGGCGAGCAACGCATGGTCACTCTGACTCGACCATGTGTACAGTGGCCTGTCCAGATTCTGCACAAGAGAGGCTGATGTTAAACAGAGATAGATGCGTGATTGCTTCAGTTCATTTTGAACAACCTGCGCCCTGGTGAAAACTGGGCGACTTAGATTTAAAGTCCTCCAGATTTCTACCATATTACTACCGGTCATCAGATCTAAAAGACAATTCCTGCTAACATCAGTCCGAAAAACATTATTTACACTGACATCCAGCTTACTGAGATATGTATTGAAATCACCAATCAACAAGGTTCTATCAGTCACAAAGGAGAATACATGCAGGAAAAAGTCCCTCCTATCTAACTCCACATTAGGAGCATAAATGTTTATCAACCGGAACTTCAACGGTCCATCATATTCTACCACAATGAATCTCCCCTGATTGTCAGCATGCACTAGGGTGGGATAACCTAAGGGGCCGCATTTCGTCAAAATGGCAACCCCACAAGATCTTGATGTGCCTAATGCCACGTGAAGCGAACCAAGCTTCATATTTTCTATTTTCTTAATGTGCTCGCCCTCCCACCAAGTTTCTTGTAAGCACAAAATATCCCACTTGGTGTGGCACATAATGTTGTGAATTTTATGGTCACTACGAAGACCACAGGCATTTGCTGACACCAGAAGAAAATTCATCATAAGCAAAAAAGAAAAGATGGACTCGTCGAGTCTACTTAAATTTTTTAAGCCCGCCCTTTCCAGTGCCTTCACATTGCCGTTTCTTCCGCTCCATCACATCAACCTCCATGCCCTCATCTGAGTCCAGGACTGGTTCTAGGGTGGCAGACGAACGGGTGATACGAGGGGGCAATAGCTGTGACAAGGGAAAACGCGCCAGCCGCTCAATCGAAACATCCCCTCCTGAGAGCCCAGTCTGATGCCTCCCCTCACTGTTCTGTGAGGTGCCTCCCTTCTGAATAGAAGACACATACTGTATTTGCTCTTTTCTCCGCTTAGGACTTTTAATCGTCGGCCTAGGAGTACGCCTAAATTCAACAGTCGCCTCCTCCTGTTCAGGGGCAGAGAGTGGAGACGGCCCAGCACTCACCCCCATCTCAGGTTCAGCCTCTGCCACCCCGGCATCAGGGATAGGGATTTCTTCCCCTCCCCCCCGTTCAGGAGTAGGGCGAGGAACAATACCTCGAGCCCCCACTGTCACAGGCGCCTCCACCAGCAAACGTGTCAGAGTTGATTCCTCCAGACCAGCAGCCAGCAATCCAGACGAAACAGCGAGGATGGAGGACTTGGCATCAGCAGCCCGGGCACAAGGGATCCCCCCATCTAATTTCCCCTTTTCACAAACACAGAGAGGAAAATATTGCCTGCATGTAGCACACCTTTGCGAATTGGGCATCTGACACTCGCGGGCATAATGCCCCTGGACTCCACACTTCCTACACAGAAACTCGGGACAGTCCCTGTACACATGGCTGGGAGAGAGACACCCTCGACAAACTTTAACCTGTCGACCGTGAATAACACGAAAGTACTCCGGACCTGCCGCTGTGACAAACCTAGCCGAGTAAGGCAGAGACTGTACAGTGGTGGTGAATTTCACCTTTACAAACCTAGTGCCGTCCGCGATGTCCGTTCCCGGCCACATTCTCCTCCTCACCTCAGAGACTGCTGAGACTCCCCAAGCCTGTAGTTTCTCCAGGATATCATCATCCTCGATATAAGCTGGCAGCCCCATAAAAGAAACAACCAGCTCATCAGGGGCAACTTCCCTGCCATGAATTCTGGCACTCCCAATACAAAATCCATCGAGCAGTTTCTCCTTCGCATTAACAGAATTAACAGTCACTTCATATTTATCCTTTGCAATAACCCTGCATACTGTAACGCTCCCACATACTTCAGCTGTTCCCCTAATTAATATTATTGGAGTAATGGCATCACCATTGTCAATTTCAAGAATCAATGTTAAATCTCTCCTACCTTTTTGTCACGAGATTCTTATTCACCACACCACTGCAATCCGTCAAACCTTCTCCTTGCCCCGAATCCATCTTGTTCACCTGCCTCATGTCTCCAAGCCTGTCCTGACCAACAACCAATCCGTCCATTCGACCTGAAGGGGTGAAAAACAATTAAGACAAAACACTCCTCCACAGCGGGAAGCTGGGAGGAGGAAAAAGGTCACAAAGAAAAAAAAACAAAACCCAAAACAAAAAGCAAAAACCAAAAAAAACAATCAAAAAACACAAGTAACAGGTAGCCGGTGTCTACTACACAACGAGCCTTCTCAGGGTAGTATGGCCGTAAGCCACATGGTTACCTGAAAAGCAACATTTTATATTTTAAAAATATCATATTTCGCTTAAAAATATCTCGAGCGAATCGCGTCATCTTCCATCCATCCATTTTCTGAGCCGCTTCTCCTCACTAGGGTCGCGGGCGTGCTGGAGCCTATCCCAGCTGTCATCGGGCAGGAGGCGGGGTACACCCTGAACTGGTTGCCAGCCAATCGCAGGGCACATAGAAACAAACAACCATTTGCACTCACAGTCATGCCTACGGGCAATTTAGAGTCTCCAATTAATGCATGTTTTTGGGATGTGGGAGGAAACCGGAGTACCCGGAGAAAACCCACGCAGCTATGGGGAGAACATGCAAACTCCACACAGGCGGGGCCACGGATTGAACCCGGGTCCTCAGAACTGTGAGGCTGACGCTCTAACCAGTCGGCCACCATGCCGCTCGCGTCATCTTTATTCTCCAATTGTTGGCTGGTCGATTTTGGATTTTTTTCGTGTGGATGATGTGAACTCATTCTCAACACTACAAATGTGTGATCAGATAATCGATTTTGAAAAGTAAACACACTCGAAAATTTGAGAACTTGCACGCTGCCAAAACTCAGACAAGAGCATGCAAAATCCTCTTGGACCCTCCACATCCTGGTCACCAACTCTTCAAAAACATAATCATCTTTATTTGCCAAGAATTTCCAAAAAACACACAAGAAATTTGTCTCTGGTAGTTGGAGCCGCTCTAGTACGACAACAGACAGTCAATTGACAGAGAACAGTCACTGAGCAATTTAGGGTTGCTCGTTATCTGGTAATGCCAGTACATTTTTTTTTGACAATTGTGCAAAAAGATCCTCTAGCATTTAGAGCAGTTCAAAAGACTAATATTGCAATAGTCTGGTGAAATGACCATTGTGCAAAGGGCGCCGAGACTTCAAGCGAGTCGTGCGATAATCTGGGACAATGTTTATTGTGCAAATGTTGCAGATTCTCTTCAATCAGTGTGCAATTGGAGCAGATGCAACTAGCATTAGTGGCCAGTATTGGTCAACAACAGATATAGTGCAGCGTGGCGAGACTACAACAGTGAGTGCACGAGTCATATATAATTGTCTTCTTCCAGGTCCTTCCCCCAGGTAAGTGCTATCGAACAATGCAAACTAAGTGCCAGGTTGGATAAAATTAGAAACAAGCTCATCAGAGGGACAGCCAAGGTTCGATGTTTTGGAGACAAAGTTAAAGAGAGCAGACTTTGATGGTTCGGACATGTCCAGAGGAGAAATAGTGAGTATATTGGTAGAAGGATGATGAGGATGGAGCTGCCAGGCAAGAGAAGTAGAGAAAGACCAAAGAGAAGGTTGATGGATGTCGTGAGGGAAGACATGATGGCAGTTGGTGTTCGACAGGAGGATGCAGGAGATAGGCTTACATGGAATAGGATGACGAAAGGGAAAGAAGAAGAAGAATCTACTCCTACTAATACTGCCATTCACTCGACTGTAATGTATTCCTCGGAAGTGGTTCGGGTTCATAAACCATGGCTTTGGGGTCCACACAATATTGTGCAATAATTACGTATCATTTAAAAATCCATACCTTCGTATCCTTAGCCTCGAGCCAATTAAAAGCACTGATGTGATAAAATTGTGACGTATCACATGATACTAATATATATATATATATATATATATATATATATATATATATATATATATATCGATATATGTGTATTTATTTATTTTTTTACTGTCGGAAAAGGAGAAACGGGATGTTTAAAAAAGGTACGTGAAGATTCTGTCTCCTAATAAAGAGACGGTAAGTCATAAGAGAGAGAATGACTGCATTATAATTTAGGTCAACCACCGATAAGAAAACGATTCCACGAGAATCTAAAGTGAAAAAGCTTACAGCACCTGGTATTCCCAGGTGGTCTCCCATCCAAGTACAAACCAGGCCTGCCTCTGCTTAGCTTCCGAGATCAGAATGAAATCGGGCGTTATCAGGGTAGTATGGCCGTAAACCACATGGTCACCTGAAATCAACATTTAATATTTAAAAAATATCGTATTTCGCTTAAAAATATCTCAAGCGGTTCGCCTCATCTTTATTCTCCAATTGTTGGCTTTTATTTTTGTGTGGATGATGCAAACTCATTCTCAACACTACAAATGTGTGATCAGATCATAGATTTTGAAAAGTCAACACACAAGATAATTTGAGAACTTGCACGCTGCCAAAACTCAGACAAGGGCATGCAAAATCCTCTTGTACCCTCGACATCCTGGTCACCACCTCTTCAGAAACAGAATCAGAATCATCTTTATTTGCCAAGTATGTCCAAAAAACACACAAGGAATTTGTCTCTGGTCGGAGCCGCTCTAGTACGACAGCAGACAGTCAATTGACAGAGAACACTTTTGAGACATAAAGACATTGACATAAATCAGTCACTGAGCAATAAAGGGTTGCTAGTTATCTGGTAATGCCGGTACATTTTTTTCGACAATTGTGCAAAAAG
The DNA here is from genome assembly GCF_024500275.1 of Phycodurus eques. NCBI lineage: Eukaryota > Metazoa > Chordata > Actinopteri > Syngnathiformes > Syngnathidae > Phycodurus > Phycodurus eques. The sequence goes on along the minus strand of NW_026904470.1, from coordinate 1,564 downwards.
AGGTAGAGTCCTCTAGCATTTAGAGCAGTTCGAAAGACTAATATTGCAATAGTCCGGTGCAATGACCAATGTGCAAAGGGCGCCGAAACTTCAAGCGAGTAGTGCGATAATCTGGGACAATATTTATTGTGCAAATGTTGCAGATTCTCTTCAATCAATGTGCAATTGGAGCAGATGCAACTGGCATGAGTGGCCAGTATTGGTCAACAACAGATATGCAAATAGTGCAGCGTGGCGAGACTACTACAGTGAGTGCACGAGTAATATATAATTGTCTTCTTCCAGGTCCTTCCCCCAGTTAAGCGCTATCGAACAATGCAAACTAAAACTAGCAGACATTCTGTTGGATCTATCTCGCCCGACACCTATAAAAATAGACACAAAAAGCAATGAAGACGCTGGTTTCTTTTGCTCATGAGGAGGACGTATGGGATATTGTTCAGATTACAGACCCCCATCACGCTCTAAACAATCTCTCCTGTCACTCCTGTATTTATTTGAAATAGGGAGGTTTCTAAGTTACAAGACATAACATATTAAGCTCCAAGACACAACACACTAAGGGGAGGGTTTCAAGGTGAAGACATGAGACCAACACCGGCCACGCCCTTGATCAAGACGCCCTTCTATTGGATGATTCCTGCTGAGTCATCTTCTTGAAGGCGAGACATCTTCCTTTCTCTCACGGTCAGCAAGCAACCATCAAAATCGGCCATAATACTAATGCAAGCTAAGCAAATAAATGATAACTTCTCCAATTTATTTAACATTTCCCTCCTGTTTATCATGTATTTGCACAAATTCTCATATCATTTTACAGTCACTTCATTTTGATTTTTCACTGTAGAATCATTTTTATGAAACAAATACATTGACACTGAGAGTAAACTTGTCATACATGAATGTTGTAGTTTTAGCATCGTAATCACCTGGATCAGGAAACAAATCAGGTAAAACAACATCATCATCATCATCGTCATCATTATCAACATCCAGTAAAGGATACATCTGTTCCATACGGTTATCCATGGGGGTAATTGCTGTGGTAATTAATCTACTGATTAAAGCCCGAATGCATGGGATACAACAACATCCACACAATGTCAGAATGGCTGCAAAAACAGCAATTGATATCAATATTGGTGAAATTAGGGTTTTGTATTTACCAAAAACGTCCATCCAGCTGTCCCACAAGGAGGTGTCCACACCAGAGTGTTGATTGAGGGTCCGTAGACCATTGATGGCTCTGGTCAAGCTGCCACCTGCAGCAGTATTGTTTGGAATGTATGTACATTGATCTCCAAACATACCGCAAACACCTCATCATGTTTATACAAGTAAAATTACTCGGTGCTACTAAAGTAGAAAACATTGGTTTGTGTTTGTCTGCTTTTGTTACGGGATATATAGGATCACATGATTTACACCTCTCAGTTGGGATCATTCAGGGTGGGACGTCCCATATACCACATAAACAAAAACAACACCATAGTAACCAAAGTTGCTATGTAACAACCTATCGAATCTCGTAACCAATGCGGGTGTACCTTCCTGCTGAGTTCTC
>NW_026904469.1:0-21561 GCF_024500275.1 Phycodurus eques | reverse complement strand
TTGCTTTTTAGAGTAGAACTCTCCCCTTTATACTAGTTACAGGCAGTGGTTTGAATCCCAAAGCTTTGGTTGGAGTTTTACACACATTTGCAGTTTTTATTGCTTAAAAATGCTTCCCAGCGCCTGCTGTACACTTTTTTTATTTTGACTCATAACTTCACAAAGGATGCTTTCCCAGTAAATTCTCTTGCTTTTTAGAGTAAAACTCTCCCCTTTATACGAGTTACAGGCAGTGGTTTGAATCCCAAAGCTTTGGTTGGAGTTTTACACACATTTGCAGTTTTTATTGCTTAAAAATGCTTCCCAGCGCCTGCTGTACACTTTTTTTATTGTAACTCATAACTTCACAAAGGATGCTTTCCCAGTAAAGTCTCTTGCATTTTAGAGTAAAACTCTCCCCTTTATACTAGTTACAGGCAGTGGTTTGAATCCCAAAGCTTTGGTTGGAGTTTTACACACATTTGCAGTTTTTATTGCTTAAAAATGCTTCCCAGCGCCTGCTGTACACTTTTTTTATTTTGACTCATAACTTCACAAAGGATGCTTTCCAAGTAAATTCTCTTGCTTTTTAGAGTAAAACTCTCCCCTTTATACTAGTTACAGGCAGTGGTTTGAATCCCAAAGCTTTGGTTGGAGTTTTACACACATTTGCAGTTTTTATTGCTTAAAAATGCTTCCCAGCGCCTGCTGTACACTTTTTTTTATTTTGACTCATAACTTCACAAAGGATGCTTTCCCAGTAAATTCTCTTGCTTTTTAGAGTAGAAACTCTCCCCTTTATACTAGTTACAGGCAGTGGTTTGAATCCCAAAGCTTTGGTTGGAGTTTTACACACATTTGCAGTTTTTATTGCTTAAAAATGCTTCCCAGCTCCTCTGCTGTCCACTTTTTTATTTTGACTCATAACTTCACAAAGGATGCTTTCCCAGTAAATTCTCTTGCTTTTAGAGTAAAACTCTCCCCTTTATACTAGTTACAGGCAGTGGTTTGAATCCCAAAGCTTTGGTTGGAGTTTTACAAACATTTGCATGTTTTTATTGCTTAGAAATGCTTCCCAGCTCACTCTGCTGTCCACTTTCTTTATTTTGACTCATAACTTCACAAAGGATGCTTTCCCAGTACATTCTCTTGCATTTTTAGAGTAAAACTCTCCCCGTTATACTAGTTACAGGCAGTGGTTTGAATCCCAAAGCTTTGGTTGGAGTTTTACAAACATTTGCAGTTTTTATTGCTTAAAAATGCTTCCCAGCGCCTGCTGTACACTTTTTTTATTTTGACTCATAACTTCACAAAGGATGCTTTCCCAGTAAATTCTCTTGCTTTTTAGAGTAGAACTCTCCCCTTTATACTAGTTACAGGCAGTAGGTTTGAATCTCCAAAGCTTTGGTTGGAGTTTTACAAACATTTGCAGTTTTTATTGCTTAGAAATGCTTCCCAGCGCCTCTGCTGTACACTTTCTTTATTTTGACTCATAACTTCACAAAGGATGCTTTCCCAGTAAATTCTCTTGCTTTTTAGAGTAGAAACTCTCCCCTTTATACTAGTTACAGGCAGTGGTTTGAATCCCAAAGCTTTGGTTGGAGTTTTACAAACATTTGCAGTTTTTATTGCTTAAAAATGCTTCCCAGCGCCTGCTGTACACTTTTTTTATTTTGACTCATAACTTCACAAAGGATGCTTTCCAAGTAAATTCTCTTGCATTTTAGAGTAAAACTCTCCCCTTTATACTAGTTACAGGCAGTGGTTTGAATCCCAAAGCTTTGGTTGGAGTTTTACAAACATTTGCAGTTTTTATTGCTTAAAAATGCTTCCCAGCGCCTGCTGTACACTTTTTTTATTTTGACTCATAACTTCACAAAGGATGCTTTCCAAGTAAATTCTCTTGCATTTTAGAGTAAAACTCTCCCCTTTATACTAGTTACAGGCAGTGGTTTGAATCCCAAAGCTTTGGTTGGAGTTTTACACACATTTGCAGTTTTTATTGCTTAAAAATGCTTCCCAGCGCCTCTGCTGTACACTTTTTTATTTTAACTCATAACTTCACAAAGGATGCTTTCCCAGTAAATTCTCTTGCTTTTTAGAGTAAACTCTCCCCTTTATACTAGTTACAGGCAGTGGTTTGAATCCCAAAGCTTTGGTTGGAGTTTTACACACATTTGCAGTTTTTATTGCTTAAAAATGCTTCCCAGCGCCTGCTGTACACTTTTTTTATTTTGACTCATAACTTCACAAAGGATGCTTTCCAAGTAAAGTCTCTTGCTTTTTAGAGTAAAACTCTCCCCTTTATACTAGTTACAGGCAGTGGTTTGAATCCCAAAGCTTTGGTTGGAGTTTTACACACATTTGCAGTTTTTATTGCTTAAAAATGCTTCCCAGCGCCTGCTGTACACTTTTTTATTTTCACTCATAACTTCACAAAGGATGCTTTCCCAGTAAAGTCTCTTGCTTTTTAGAGTAGAACTCTCCCCTTTATACTAGTTACAGGCAGTGGTTTGAATCCCAAAGCTTTGGTTGGAGTTTTACACACATTTGCATGTTTTTATTGCTTAAAAATGCTTCCCAGCGCCTCTGCTGTACACTTTTTTTATTTTAACTCATAACTTCACAAAGGATGCTTTCCCAGTAAATTCTCTTGCTTTTTAGAGTAAAACGCTCCCCTTTATACTAGTTACAGGCAGTGGTTTGAATCCCAAAGCTTTGGTTGGAGTTTTACACACATTTGCAGTTTTTATTGCTTAAAAATGCTTCCCAGCCCTGCTGTACACTTTTTTTATTTTGACTCATAACTTCACAAAGGATGCTTTCCCAGTAAATTCTCTTGCTTTTAGAGTAAAACTCTCCCCTTTATACTAGTTACAGGCAGTGGTTTGAATCCCAAAGCTTTGGTTGGAGTTTTACACACATTTGCAGTTTTTATTGCTTAAAAATGCTTCCCAGCGCCCTGCTGTACACTTTTTTATTTTGACTCATTAACTTCACAAAGGATGCTTTCCCAGTAAATTCTCTTGCTTTTAGAGTAAAACTCTCCCCTTTATACTAGTTACAGGCAGTGGTTTGAATCCCAAAGCTTTGGTTGGAGTTTTACAAACATTTGCAGTTTTTATTGCTTAGAAATGCTTCCCAGCTCACTCTGCTGTACACTTTTTTTATTTTGACTCATAACTTCACAAAGGATGCTTTCCCAGTAAATTCTCTTGCTTTTTAGAGTAAAACTCTCCCCTTTATACTAGTTACAGGCAGTGGTTTGAATCCCAAAGCTTTGGTTGGAGTTTTACAAACATTTGCAGTTTTTATTGCTTAAAAATGCTTCCCAGCGCCTGCTGTACACTTTCTTTATTTTGACTCATAACTTCACAAAGGATGCTTTCCAAGTAAATTCTCTTGCATTTTAGAGTAAACTCTCCCCGTTATACTAGTTACAGGCAGTGGTTTGAATCCCAAAGCTTTGGTTGGAGTTTTACACACATTTGCAGTTTTTATTGCTTAAAAATGCTTCCCAGCGCCTGCTGTACACTTTTTTTATTTTGACTCATAACTTCACAAAGGATGCTTTCCCAGTAAATTCTCTTGCTTTTAGAGTAAAACTCTCCCCTTTATACTAGTTACAGGCAGTGGTTTGAATCCCAAAGCTTTGGTTGGAGTTTTACAAACATTTGCAGTTTTTATTGCTTAAAAATGCTTCCCAGCGCCTGCTGTACACTTTTTTATTTTGACTCATAACTTCACAAAGGATGCTTTCCCAGTAAATTCTCTTGCTTTTTAGAGTAGAACTCTCCCCTTTATACTAGTTACAGGCAGTGGTTTGAATCCCAAAGCTTTGGTTGGAGTTTTACACACATTTGCAGTTTTTATTGCTTAGAAAATGCTTCCCAGCGCCCTGCTGTACACTTTCTTTATTTTGACTCATAACTTCACAAAGGATGCTTTCCAAGTACATTCTCTTGCATTTTAGAGTAAAACTCTCCCCTTTATACTAGTTACAGGCAGTGGTTTGAATCCCAAAGCTTTGGTTGGAGTTTTACAAACATTTGCAGTTTTTATTGCTTAAAAATGCTTCCCAGCGCCTGCTGTACACTTTTTTTATTTTGACTCATAACTTCACAAAGGATGCTTTCCAAGTAAATTCTCTTCCATTTAAGAGTAAAACTCTCCCCTTTATACTAGTTACAGGCAGTGGTTTGAATCCCAAAGCTTTGGTTGGAGTTTTACACACATTTGCAGTTTTTATTGCTTAAAAATGCTTCCCAGCGCCCTGCTGTACACTTTTCTTATTGTAACTCATAACTTCACAAAGGATGCTTTCCCAGTAAATTCTCTTGCTTTTTAGAGTAGAACTCTCCCCTTTATACTAGTTACAGGCAGTGGTTTGAATCCCAAAGCTTTGGTTGGAGTTTTACACACATTTGCAGTTTTTATTGCTTAAAAATGCTTCCCAGCGCCTGCTGTACAATTTTTTCATTTTGACTAATAACTTCACAAAGGATGCTTTCCAAGTAAATTCTCTTGCATTTCAGAGTAAAACTCTCCCCTTTATACTAGTTACAGGTTGTGGTTTGAATCCCAAAGCTTTGGTTGGAGTTTTACACATATTTGTTGTTTTTATTGCTTAAAAATGCTTCCCAGCGCCTGCTGTACACTTTCTTTATTTTCACTCATAACTTCACAAAGTATGCTTTCCCAGTAAAGTCTATTGCTTTTTAGAGTAGAACTCTCCCCTTTATACTAGTTACAGGCCGTGGTTTGAATCCCAAAGCTTTGGTTGGAGTTTTACACAGATTTGCAGTTTTTATGGCTTAAAAATGCTTCCCGGCGCCTGCTGTACACTTTTTTTATTTTCACTCATAACTTCACAAAGGATGATTTCCCAGTAAAGTCTCTTGCTTTTTAGAGTAGAACGCTCCCCGTTATACTAGTTACAGGCAGTGGTTTGAATCCCAAAGCTTTGGTTGGAGTTTTACAAGCATTTGCAGTTTTTAGTGCTGAAAAATCCTTCCCAGCCCTTGCTGTACACTTTTTTTATTTTGACTCATAACTTCACAAAGGATGCTTTCCAAGTACATTTTCTTGCATTTTAGAGTAAAACTCTCCACGTTATACTAGTTACAGGCAGTGGTTTGAATCCCAAAGCTTTGGCTGGAGTTTTACAAACATTTGCAGTTTTTATTGCTGAAAAATGCTTCCCAGCGCCTGTTGTACACTTTTTTTATTTTGACTCATAACTTCACAAAGGATGCTTTCCAAGTAAATTCTCTTGCATTTAAGAGTAAAACTCTCCCCTTTATACTAGTTACAGGCAGTGGTTTGAATCCCAAAGCTTTGGTTGGAGTTTTACACACATTTGCAGTTTTTATTGCTTAAAAATGCTTCCCAGCGCCTGCTGTACACTTTTTTTATTTTGACTCATAACTTCCCAAAGGATGCTTTCCAAGTAAGTTCTCTTGAATTTTAGAGTAAAGCTCTCCCCTTTATACTAGTTACAGGCAGTGGTTTGAATCCCAAAGCTTTGGTGGGAGTTTTACACACATTTGTTGTTTTTATTGCTTAAGAATGCTTCCCAGCGCCTGCTGTACACTTTTTTTTATTTTGACTCATAACTTCACAAAGGATGCTTTCCCATTAAAGTCTCTTGCTTTTTAGAGTAGAACTCTCCCCTTAAAACTAGTTACAGGTAGTGGTTTGAATCCGAACGCTTTGGTGGGAGTTTTACACACATTTGCAGTTTTTATCGCTTAAAAATGCTTCCCAATGCCTGCGTTTCACTTTTTTTGTTTTGACTCATAACTTCACAAAGGATGCTTTCCCAATAAAGTCTCTTGCTTTTTAGAGTAGAACTATCCCCTTTATACGTGTTACAGGCAATTGTTTGAATACTAAAGCTTTGGTTGGAGTTTTACACACATTTGCAGTTTTTATTGCTTAAAAATGCTCCCCAGCTCCCTCTGCTGTTCACTTTTTTTGTTTTGACTCATACCTTCACAAAGGATGGTTTCCCAGTAAATTTTCTTGCTTTTTAGAGTATAACTCTCCCCTTTATACTAGTTACAGGCAGTGGTTTGAATCCCAAAGCTATGGTTGGAGTTTGACACACATTTGCTGTTTTTTATTGCTTAAAAATGCTTCGCAGCGCCCCCTGTACACTTTTTTATTTTCACTTTTAAATTCACAAAGGATGCTTTCCTAGTAAAGTCTCTTGCTTTTTAGAGTATAACTCTCCCCTTTATACTAGTTACAGGCAGTGGTTTGAATCCCAAAGCTATGGTTGGAGTTTGACACACATTTGCAGTTTTTATTGCTTAAAAATGCTCCCCAGCTCCCTCTGCTGTTCACTTTTTTTATTGTAACTCATAACTTCACAAAGGATGCTTTTCCAGTAAATTCTCTTGCTTTTTAGAGTAAAACTCTCCCCTTTATACTAGTTACAGGCAGTGTTTTGAATCCCAAAGCTTTGGTTGGAGTTTTACAAACATTTGCTGTTTTTATTGCTTATAAATGCTCCCCAGCTCCCTCTGCTGTACACTTTTTTTATTGAAACTCATAACTTCACAAAGGTTGCTTTCCCAGTACATTCTCTTGCTTTTTAGAGTAAAACTCTCCCCTTTATACTAGTTACAGGCAGTGGTTTGAATCCCAAAGCTTTGGTTGGAGTTTTACACACATTTTCTGTTTTTATTGCTTAAAAATGCTTCCCAGCGCCTGCTCTACACTTTTTTAAATTTTGACTCATAACTTCACAAAGGATGCTTTCCAAGTAAAGTCTCTTGTTTTTTGGAGTATAACTCTCCCCGTTATACTAGTTACGGGCAGTGGTTTGAATCCCAAAGCTTTGGTTGGAGTTTTACACACATTTGCAGTTTTTATTGCTGAAAAATGCTTCCCAGCGCCTGCTGTACACTTTTATTATTTTGACTCATAACTTCACAAAGGATGCTTTCCCAGTATATTCTCTTGCTTTTTAGAGTAAAACTCTCCCCTTTATGCTAGTTACAGGCAGTGGTTTGAATCCCAAAGCTTTGGTTGGACTTTTACAAACATTTGCAGTTTTTATTGCTTAAAAATGCTTCCCAGCGCCTGCTGTACACTTTTTTTATTTTGACTCATAACTTCACAAATGATGCTTTCCAAGTAAATTCTGTTGCATTTAAGAGTAAAACTCTCCCCTTTATACTAGTTACAGGCAGTGGTTTGAATCCCAAAGCTTTGGTTGGAGTTTTACACACATTTGCATGTTTTTATTGCTTAAAAATGCTTCCCAGCGCCTGCTGTACACTTTTTTTATTTGACTCATAACTTCACAAAGGATGCTTTCCCAAGTAAATTCTCTTGCTTTTCAGAGTAAAACTCTCCCCTTTATACTAGTTACAGGCAGTGGTTTGAATCCCAAAGCTTTGGTTGGAGTTTTACACACATTTGCTGTTTTTATTGCTTAAAAATGCTTCCCAGCTCCTCTGCTGTACACTTTTTTTAATTTTAACTCATAACTTCACAAAGGATGCTTTCCAGTAAAGTCTATTGCTTTTTAGAGCAGAACTCTCCCATTTATACTAGTTACAGGCCGTGGTTTGAATCCCAAAGCTTTGGTTGGAGTTTTACACAGATTTGCAGTTTTTATGGCTTAAAAATGCTTCCCAGGCGCCTGCTGTACACTTTTTTTATTTTCACTCATAACTTCACAAAGGATGATTTCCCAGTAAAGTCTCTTGCTTTTTAGAGTAGAACTCTCCCCGTTATACTAGTTACAGGCAGTGGTTTGAATCCCAAAGCTTTGGTTGGAGTTTTACAAGCATTTGCAGTTTTTAGTGCTGAAAAATCCTTCCCAGCCCTTGCTGTACACTTTTTTTATTTTGACTCATAACTTCACAAAGGATGCTTTCCAAGTACATTTCTTGCATTTTAGAGTAAAACTCTCCACTTTATACTAGTTACAGGCAGTGGTTTGAATCCCAAAGCTTTGGCTGGAGTTTTACAAACATTTGCAGTTTTTATTGCTGAAAAATGCTTCCCAGCTCCTCTGCTGTACACTTTTTTTATTTTGACTCATAACTTCACAAAGGATGCTTTCCCAGTAAATTCTCTTGCTTTTAGAGTAAAACTCTCCCCTTTATACTAGTTACAGGCAGTGGTTTGAATCCCAAAGCTTTGGTTGGAGTTTTACACACATTTGCATGTTTTTATTGCTTAAAAATGCTTCCCAGCGCCCTGCTGTACACTTTTTTTATTTTGACTCATAACTTCACAAAGGATGCTTTCCAGTAAGTTCTCTTGCTTTTTAGAGTAAACTCTCCCCTTTATACTAGTTACAGGCAGTGGTTTGAATCCCAAAGCTTTGGTTGGAGTTTTACACACATTTGCTGTTTTTATTGCTTAAAAATGCTTCCCAGCGCCTGCTGTACACTTTTTTTATTTTGACTCATAACTTCACAAAGGATGCTTTCCCAGTAAAGTCTCTTGCTTTTTAGAGTAGAACTCTCCCCTTTATACTAGTTACAGGCAGTGGTTTGAATCCCAAAGCTTTGGTTGGAGTTTTACACACATTTGCAGTTTTTATTGCTTAAAAATGCTTCCCAGCTGCCTGCTGTACACTTTTTTTATTTGAACTCATAACTTCACAAAGGATGCTTTCCCAGTAAATTCTCTTGCTTTTTAGAGTAAAACTCTCCCCTTTATACTAGTTACAGGCAGTGGTTTGAATCCCAAAGCTTTGGTTGGAGTTTTACACACATTTGCAGTTTTTATTGCTTAAAAATGCTTCCCAGCGCCTGCTGTACACTTTTTTTAATTTTGACTCATAACTTCACAAAGGATGCTTTCCAAGTAAATTCTCTTGCTTTTTAGAGTATAACTCTCCCCTTTATACTAGTTACAGGCAGTGGTTTGAATCCCAAAGCTTTGGTTGGAGTTTTACACACATTTGCAGTTTTTATTGCTTAAAAATGCTTCCCAGCGCCTGCTGTACACTTTTTTTATTTTGACTCATAACTTCACAAAGGATGCTTTCCAAGTAAATTCTCTTGCATTTTCAGAGTAAAACTCTCCCCTTTATACTAGCTACAGGCTAGTGGTTTGAATCCCAAAGCTTTGGTTGGAGTTTTACACATATTTGCTGTTTTTATTGCTTAAAAATGCTTCCCAGCGCCTCTGCTGTACACTTTCTTTATTTTCACTCATAACTTCACAAAGGATGCTTTCCCAGTAAAGTCTATTGCTTTTTAGAGTAGAACTCTCCCCTTTATACTAGTTACAGGCAGTGGTTTGAATCCCAAAGCTTTGGTTGGAGTTTTACACACATTTGCAGTTTTTATTGCTTAAAAATGCTTCCCAGCTCCCTGCTGTACACTTTTTTTATTTTAACTCATAACTTCACAAAGGATGCTTTCCCAGTAAATTCTCTTGCTTTTTAGAGTAGAACTCTCCCCTTTATACTAGTTACAGGCAGTGGTTTGAATCCCAAAGCTTTGGTTGGAGTTTTACACACATTTTCTGTTTTTATTGCTTAAAAATGCTTCCCAGCGCCTGCTGTACACTTTTTTTAATTTTGACTCATAACTTCACAAAGGATGCTTTCCCAGTAAATTCTCTTGCTTTTTAGAGTATAACTCTCCCCTTTATACTAGTTACAGGCAGTGGTTTGAATCCCAAAGCTTTGGTTGGAGTTTTACACACATTTGCCGTTTTTATGGCTTAAAAATGCTTCCCGGCGCCTGCTGTACACTTTTTTTATTTTCACTCATAACTTCACAAAGGATGATTTCCCAGAAAATTCTCTTGCATTTAAGAGTAAAACTCTCCCCTTTATACTAGTTACAGGCAGTGGTTTGAATCCCAAAGCTTTGGTTGGAGTTTTACACACATTTGCAGTTTTTATTGCTTAAAAATGCTTCCCAGCGCCTGCTGTACACTTCTTTTATTTTGACTCATAACTTCACAAAGGATGCTTTCCCAGTAAATTCTCTTGCTTTTTAGAGTAGAACTCTCCCCTTTATACTAGTTACAGGCAGTAGGTTTGAATCCCAAAGCTTTGGTTGGAGTTTTACAAACATTTGCAGTTTTTATTGCTTAGAAATGCTTCCCAGCTCACTCTGCTGTACACTTTCTTTATTTTGACTCATAACTTCACAAATGATGCTTTCCAAGTAAATTCTCTTGATTTTTAGAGTAAAACTCTCCCCTTTATACCTAGTTACAGGCAGTGGTTTGAATCCCAAAGCTTTGGTTAGGAGTTTTACACACATTTGCAGTTTTTATTGCTTAAAAATGCTTCCCAGCGCCTCTGCTGGTACACTTTTTCTATTTGTACTCATAACTTCACAAAGGATGCTTTCCCAGTAAATTCTCTTGCATTTCAGAGTAAAACTCTCCCCTTTATACTAGTTACAGGTTGTGGTTTGAATCCCAAAGCTTTGGTTGGAGTTTTACACATATTTGCTGTTTTTATTGCTTAAAAATGCTTCCCAGCGCCTGCTGTACACTTTCTTTATTTTCACTCATAACTTCACAAAGGATGCTTTCCCAGTAAAGTCTATTGCTTTTTAGAGTAGAACTCTCCCCTTTATACTAGTTACAGGCAGTGGTTTGAATCCCAAAGCTTTGGTTGGAGTTTTACACAGATTTGCAGTTTTTATTGCTTAAAAATGCTTCCCAGCGCCTGCTGTACACTTTTTTTATTTTCACTCATAACTTCACAAAGGATGCTTTCCCAGTAAATTCTCTTGCTTTTTAGAGTAGAACTCTCCCCTTTATACTAGTTACAGGCAGTGGTTTGAATCCCAAAGCTTTGGTTGGAGTTTTACACACATTTGCAGTTTTTATTGCTTAAAAATGCTTCCCAGCGCCTGCTGTACACTTTTTTATTTTGACTCATAACTTCACAAAGGATGCTTTCCAAGTAAATTCTCTTGCATTTTAGAGTAAAACTCTCCCCTTTATACTAGTTACAGGCAGTGGTTTGAATCCCAAAGCTTTGGTTGGAGTTTTACACACATTTGCAGTTTTTATTGCTTAAAAATGCTTCCCAGCGCCTGCTGTACACTTTTTTTATTTTGACTCATAACTTCACAAAGGATGCTTTCCCAGTAAATTCTCTTGCTTTTTAGAGTAGAACTCTCCCCTTTATACTAGTTACAGGCCGTGGTTTGAATCCCAAAGCTTTGGTTGGAGTTTTACACAGATTTGCAGTTTTTATGGCTTAAAAATGCTTCCCAGGCGCCTGCTGTACACTTTTTTTATTTTGCACTCATAACTTCACAAAGGATGATTTCCCAGTAAATTCTCTTGCTTTTTAGAGTAGAACTCTCCCCGTTATACTAGTTACAGGCAGTGGTTTGAATCCCAAAGCTTTGGTTGGAGTTTTACAAGCATTTGCAGTTTTTATTGCTTAAAAATGCTTCCCAGCGCCTGCTGTACACTTTTTTATTTTGACTCATAACTTCACAAAGGATGCTTTCCAAGTAAATTCTCTTGCATTTAAGAGTAAAACTCTCCCCTTTATACTAGTTACAGGCAGTGGTTTGAATCCCAAAGCTTTGGTTGGAGTTTTACACACATTTGCAGTTTTTATTGCTTAAAAATGCTTCCCAGCGCCTGCTGTACACTTTTTTTATTTTGACTCATAACTTCACAAAGGATGCTTTCTCAGTAAATTCTGTTGCTTTTTAGAGTAGAACTCTCCCTTTTATACTAGTTACAGGCCGTGGTTTGAATCCCAAAGCTTTGGTTGGAGTTTTACACAGATTTGCAGTTTTTATGGCTTAAAAATGCTTCCCGGCGCCTGCTGTACACTTTTTTTATTTTCACTCATAACTTCACAAAGGATGATTTCCCAGTAAAGTCTCTTGCTTTTTAGAGTAGAACGCTCCCCGTTATACTAGTTACAGGCAGTGGTTTGAATCCCAAAGCTTTGGTTGGAGTTTTACAAGCATTTGCAGTTTTTATTGCTGAAAAATAGTTCCCAGCGCCTGCTGTACACTTTTTTTATTTTGACTCATAACTTCACAAAGGATGCTTTCCAAGTAAATTCTCTTGCATTTAAGAGTAAAACTCTCCCCTTTATACTAGTTACAGGCAGTGGTTTGAATCCCAAAGCTTTGGTTGGAGTTTTACACACATTTGCAGTTTTTATTGCTTAAAAATGCTTCCCAGCGCCTGCTGTACACTTTTTATATTTTGACTCATAACTTCACAAAGGATGCTTTCCCAGTAAATTCTATTGCTTTTTAGAGTAGAACTCTCCCTTTTATACTAGTTACAGGCCGTGGTTTGAATCCCAAAGCTTTGGTTGGAGTTTTACACAGATTTGCAGTTTTTATGGCTTAAAAATGCTTCCCGGTGCCTGCTGTACAGTTTTTTTATTTTCACTCATAACTTCACAAAGGATGATTTCCCAGTAAAGTCTCTTGCTTTTTAGAGTAGAACTCTCCCCGTTATACTAGTTACAGGCAGTGGTTTGAATCCCAAAGCTTTGGTTGGAGTTTTACAAGCATTTGCAGTTTTTAGTGCTGAAAAATCCTTCCCAGCGCCTGCTGTACACTTTTTTTATTTTGACTCATAACTTCACAAAGGATGCTTTCCAAGTACATTTTCTTGCATTTTAGAGTAAAACTCTCCACGTTATACTAGTTACAGGCAGTGGTTTGAATCCCAAAGCTTTGGTTGGAGTTTTACACACATTTGCAGTTTTTATTGCTTAAAAATGCTCCCCAGCTCCCTCTGCTGTACAATTTTTTTATTGAAACTCATAACTTCACAAAGGATGCTTTCAGAGTACATTTTCTTGCTTTTTAGAGTATAACTCTCCCCTTTATACTAGTTACAGGCAGTAGTTTGAATCCCAAAGCTTTGGTTTGAGTTTTACAAACATTTGCAGTTTTTATTGCTTAGAAATGCTTCCGAGCTCACTCTGCTGTCCACTTTCTTTATTTTTACTCATAACTTCACAAATGATGCTTTCCAAGTAAATTCTCTTGATTTTTAGAGTAAAACTCTCCCCTTTAACCGAGTTACAGGCAGTGGTTTGAATCCCAAAGCTTTGGTAGGAGTTTTACACACATTTGCAGTTTTTATTGCTTAAAAATGCTCCCCAGCTCCCTCTGCTGTACAATTTTTTTATTGAAACTCATAACTTCACAAAGGATGCTTTCAGAGTACATTTTCTTGCTTTTTAGAGTAAAACTCTCCCCTTTATACTAGTTACAGGCAGTGGTTTGAATCCCAAAGCTTTGGTTGGAGTTTTACACACATTTGCAGTTTTTATTGCTTAAAAATGCTTCCCAGCGCCTGCTGTACACTTTTTTTATTTTGACTCATAACTTCACAAAGGATGCTTTCCCAGTAAATTCTCTTGCTTTTTAGAGTAAAACTCTCCCCTTTATACTAGTTACAGGCAGTGGTTTGAATCCCAAAGCTTTGGTTGGAGTTTTACACATATTTGCAGTTTTTATTGCTTAAAAATGCTTCTCAGCTCCCTTTGCTGTACACTTTTTTTTATTGTAACTCATAACTTCACAAAGGATGATTTCCCAGTAAATTCTCTTGCTTTTTAGAGTAAAACTCTCCCCTTTATACGAGTTACAGGCAGTGGTTTGAATCCCAAAGATTTGGTTGTAGTTTTACACACATTTGCAGTTTTTATTGACTTAAAAATGCTCCCCAGCTCCCTCTGCTGTACACTTTTTTTATTGTAACTCATAACTTCACAAAGGATGGTTTCCGAGTAAATTCTCTTGCTTTTTAGAATAAAACTCCCCCCTTTATTCTAGTTACAGGCAGTGGTTTGAATCCCAAAGCTTTGGTTGTAGTTTTAAAAACATTTGCAGTTTTTATTGCTGAAACTTTTTCATTTTGACTCATAACTTCACAAAGGATGCTTTCCAAGTAAATTCTCTTGCATTTTAGAGTAAAACTCTCCCCTTTATACTAGTTACAGGCAGTGGTTTGAATCCCAAAGCTTTAGTTGGAGTTTTACACACATCTGCAGATTTTATTGCTTAAAAATGCTTCCCAGCACCTGCTGTACACTTTTTTTATTTTAACTCATAACTTCACAAAGGATGCTTTCCCAGTAAATTCTCTTGCCTTTTCGAGTAGAACTCTCCCCTTTATACTAGTTACAGGCAGTGGTTTGAATCCCAAAGCTATGGTTGGAGTTTGACACACATTTGCTGTTTTTATTGCTTAAAAATGCTTCGCAGCGCCCCCTGTACACTTTTTTATTTTCACTTTTAAATTCACAAAGGATGCTTTCCCAGTAAATTCTCTTGCTTTTTAGAGTAAAACTCTCCCCTTTATACTAGTTACAGGCAGTGGTTTGAATCCCAAAGCTATGGTTGGAGTTTGACACACATTTGCTGTTTTTATTGCTTAAAAATGCTTCGCAGCGCCTGCTGTACACTTTTTTTATTTTCACTTATAACTTCACAAAGGATGCTTTCCCAGTAAATTCTCTTGCTTTTTAGAGTAGAACTCTCCCCTTTATACTAGTTACAGGCAGTGGTTTGAATCCCAAAGCTTTGGTAGGAGTTTAACAAACATTTGCAGTTTTTATTGCTTACAAATGCTTCCCAGCGCCTGCTGCACACTTTTTTTTATTTTGACTCATAACTTCACAAAGAATGCTTTCCCAGTAAATTCTCTTGCATTTTAGAGTAAAACTCTCCCCTTTATCCTATTTACAGGCAGTGTTTTGAATCCCAAAGCTTTGGTTGGAGTTTTACAAACATTTGCAATTTGTATTGCTTAAAATTGCTTCCCAGTGCCTGCTGTACACTTTTTATATTTTGACTCATAACTTCACAAAGGATGCTTCCCAGTAAATTATTTTGCTTTTTTGAGTAAAACTCTCCCCTTTATACTAGATACAGGCAGTGGTTTGAATCCCAAAGCTTTGGTTGGAGTTTTACAAACTTTTGCAGTTTTTATTGCTGAAACTTTTTCATTTTGACTCATAACTTCACAAAGGATGCTTTCCAAGTAAATTCTCTTGCATTTTAGAGTAAAACTCTCCCCTTTATACTAGTTACAGGCAGTGGTTTGAATCCCAAAGCTTTGGTTGGTGTTTTACAAACATTTGCAGTTTTTATTGCTGAAACGTTTTCATTTTGACTCATAACTTCACAAAGGATGCTTTCCCAGTAAATTCTCTTGCTTTTTAGAGTAAAACTCTCCCCTTTATACTAGTTACAGGCAGTGGTTTGAATCTCAAAGCTTTGGTTGGAGTTTAACAAACATTTGCTGTTTTTATTGCTTAAAAATGCTTCCCAGCTCCCTCTGCTGTACACTTTTTTTATTGTAACTCATAACTACACAAAGGATGCTTTCCCAGTAAATTATCTTGCTTTTTAGAGTAAAACTCTCCCCTTTATACTAGTTACAGGCAGTGGTTTGAATCCCAAAGCTTTGGTAGGAGTTTTACACACATTTGCAGTTTTTATTGCTTAGAAATGCTCCCCAGCTCCCTCTGCTGTACAATTTTTTTATTGAAACTCATAACTTCACAAAGGATGCTTTCCAAGTAAATTCTCTTGCTTTTTAGAGTAAAACTCTCCCCTTTATACTAGTTACAGGCAGTGGTTTGAATCCCAAAGCTTTGGTTGGAGTTTTACACACATTTGCAGTTTTTATTGCTTAAAAATGGTTCCCAGCGCCTGCTGTACACTTTTTTTATTTTGACTCATAACTTCACAAAGGATGCTTTCCCAGTACATTCTCTTGCTTTTTAGAGTAAAACTCTCCCCTTTATACTAGTTACAGGCAGTGGTTTGAATCCCAAAGCTTTGGTTGGAGTTTTACACACATTTGCAGTTTTTATTGCTTAAAAATGCTTCCCAGCTCCCTTGCTGTACACTTTTTTTATTTGTACTCATAACTTCACAAAGGATGCTTTCCCAGTAAATTCTCTTGCATTTTTAGAGTAAAACTCTCCCCTTTATACGAGTTACAGGCAGTGGTTTGAATCCCAAAGATTTGGTTGTAGTTTTACAAACATTTGCAGTTTTTATTGCTTAAAAATGCTCCCCAGCTCCCTCTGCTGTACACTTTTTTTATTGTAACTCATAACTTCACAAAGGATTGTTTCATAGTAAATTTCCTTGCTTTTTAGAATAAAACTCTCCCCTTTATACTAGTTACAGGCAGTGG
Organism: Phycodurus eques; assembly: GCF_024500275.1. NCBI lineage: Eukaryota > Metazoa > Chordata > Actinopteri > Syngnathiformes > Syngnathidae > Phycodurus > Phycodurus eques. The sequence goes on along the minus strand of NW_026904469.1, from coordinate 5,433 downwards.
TTTGAATCCCAAAGCTTTGTTTGGAGTTTTACAAACATTTGCAGTTTTTATTGCTGAAACGTTTTCATTTTGACTCATAACTTCACAAAGGATGCTTTCCCAGTAAATTCTCTTGCTTTTAGAGTAAAACTCTCCCCTTTATACTAGTTACAGGCAGTGGTTTGAATCCCAAAGCTATGGTTGGAGTTTGACACACATTTGCTGTTTTTATTGCTTAAAAATGCTTCCCAGCTCCCTCTGCTGTACACTTTTTTTATTGTAACTCATAACTACACAAAGGATGCTTTCCCAGTAAATTATCTTGCTTTTTAGAGTAAAACTCTCCCCTTTATACTAGTTACAGGCAGTGGTTTGAATCCCAAAGCTTTGGTTGGAGTTTTACACACATTTGCAGTTTTTATTGCTTAAAAATGCTTCCAGCGCCCTGCTGTACACTTTTTTATTTTAACTCATAACTTCACAAAGGATGCTTTCCCAGTAAATTCTCTTGCTTTTAGAGTAAAACTCTCCCCTTTATACTAGTTACAGGCAGTGGTTTGAATCCCAAAGCTTTGGTTGGAGTTTTACACACATTTGCAGTTTTTATTGCTTAAAAATGCTTCCCAGCGCCTGCTGTACACTTTTTTTATTTTGTACTCATAACTTCACAAAGGATGCTTTCCCAGTAAATTATCTTGCTTTTTAGAGTAGAACTCTCCCCTTGATACTAGTTACAGGCAGTGGTTTGAATCCCAAAGCTTTGGTTGGAGTTTTACACACATTTGCATGTTTTTATTGCTTAAAAATGCTTCCCAGCGCCTGACTGTACACTTTTTTTATTTTAACTCATAACTTCACAAAGGATGCTTTCCCAGTAAATTCTCTTGCATTTTAGAGTAAAACTCTCCCCTTTATACTAGTTACAGGCAGTGGTTTGAATCCCAAAGCTATGGTTGGAGTTTGACACACATTTGCTGTTTTTATTGCTTAAAAATGCTTCGCAGCGCCCCTGTACACTTTTTTATTTTCACTTTAAATTCACAAAGGATGCTTTCCCAGTAAATTCTCTTGCATTTTAGAGTAAAACTCTCCCCTTTATACTAGTTACAGGCAGTGGTTTGAATCCCAAAGCTTTGGTTGGAGTTTTACACACATCTGCAGTTTTTATTGCTTAAAAATGCTTCCCAGCACCTGCTGTACACTTTTTTTATTTTAACCCATAACTTCACAAAGGATGCTTTCCCAGTAAATTCTCTTGCCTTTTCGAGTAGATCTCTCCCCTTTATACTAGTTACAGGCTGTGGTTTGAATCCCAAAGCTTTGGTTGGAGTTTTACACACATTGGCAGTTTTTATTGCTTAAAAATGCTTCCCAGCTCACTCTGCTGTACACTTTTTTTATTGTAACTCATAACTTCACAAAGGATGCTTTCCCAGTAAATTCTCTTGCATTTTAGAGTAAAACTCTCCCCTTTATACTAGTTACAGGCAGTGGTTTGAATCCCAAAGCTTTGGTTGGAGTTTTACACACATTTGCATGTTTTTATTGCTTAAAAATGCTTCCCAGCGCCTGCTGTACACTTTTTTTATTTTAACTCATAACTTCACAAAGGATGCTTTCCCAGTAAATTCTCTTGCCTTTTAGAGTAGAACTCTCCCCTTTATACTAGTTACAGGCAGTGGTTTGAATCCCAAAGCTTTGGTTGGAGTTTTACACACATTTGCTGTTTTTATTGCTTAAAAATGCTTCCCAGCTCCCTCTGCTGTACACTTTTTTTATTGTAACTCATAACTTCACAAAGGATGCTTTCCCAGTAAATTCTCTTGCTTTTTAGAGTAAAACTCTCCCCTTTATACTAGTTACAGGCAGTGGTTTGAATCCCAAAGCTTTGGTTGGAGTTTTACACACATTTGCTGTTTTTATTGCTTAAAAATGCTTCCCAGCGCCTGCTGTAAAACATTTTTATTTTGACTCATAACTTCACAAAGGATGCTTTCCAAGTAAATTCTCTTGCATTTTAGAGTAAAACTCTCCCCTTTATACTAGTTACAGGCAGTGGTTTGAATCCCAAAGCTTTGGTTGGAGTTTTACACACATTTGCTGTTTTTATTGCTTAAAAATGCTTCCCAGCGCCCTGCTGTACACTTTTTTTATTTTAACTCATAACTTCACAAAGATGCTTTCCCAGTAAATTCTCTTGCTTTTTAGAGTAAAACTCTCCCCTTTATACTAGTTACAGGCAGTGGTTTGAATCCCAAAGCTTTGGTTGGAGTTTTACACACATTTGCAGTTTTTATTGCTTAAAAATGCTTCCCAGCTCCCTGCTGTACACTTTTTTTATTGTAACTCATAACTTCACAAAGGATGCTTTCCCAGTAAATTCTCTTGCTTTTTAGAGTAAAACTCTCCCCTTTATACTAGTTACAGGCAGTGGTTTGAATCCCAAAGCTTTGGTTGGAGTTTTACACACATTTGCAGTTTTTATTGCTTAAAATGCTTCCCAGCGCCTGCTGTACACTTTTTTATTTTCACTCATAACTTCACAAAGGATGCTTTCCCAGTAAATTCTCTTGCATTTTAGAGTAAAACTCTCCCCTTTATACTAGTTACAGGCAGTGGTTTGAATCCCAAAGCTTTGGTTGGAGTTTTACACACATTTGCAGTTTTTATTGCTTAAAAATGCTTCCCAGCACCTGCTGTACACTTTTTTTATTTTAACTCATAACTTCACAAAGGATGCTTTCCCAGTAAATTCTCTTGCCTTTTAGAGTAGAACTCTCCCCTTTATACTAGTTACAGGCAGTGGTTTGAATCCCAAAGCTTTGGTTGGAGTTTTACACACATTTGCTGTTTTTATTGCTTAAAAATGCTTCCCAGCGCCCTGCTGTACACTTTTTTTATTTTCACTTCATAACTTCACAAAGGATGCTTTCCCAGTAAATTCTCTTGCATTTTAGAGTAGAACTCTCCCCTTTATACTAGTTACAGGCAGTGGTTTGAATCCCAAAGCTATGGTTGGAGTTTTACACACATTTGCATGTTTTTATTGCTTAAAAATGCTTCGCAGCGCCTGCTGTACACTTTTTTATTTTCACTCATAACTTCACAAAGGATCCTTTCCCAGTAAATTCACTTGCTTTTTAGAGTAGGACTCTCCCATTTATACTAGTTACAGGCAGTGGTGTGAATCCCAAAGCTTTGGTTGGAGTTTTACACACATTTGCTGTTTTTATTGCTTAAAAATGCTTCCCAGCGCCTGCTGTAAAATTTTTTTATTTTGACTCATAACTTCACAAAGAATGCTTTCCAAGTAAATTCTCTTGCATTTTAGAGTAAAACTCTCCCCTTTATTCTCGTCACAGGAATTGGTTTGAATCCCAAAGCTTTGGTTGGAGTTTTACACACATTTGCAGTTTTTATTGCTTAAAATTCCTTCCCAGCGCCTGCTGTACACTTTTTTTATTTTGACTCATAACTTCACAAAGGATGCTTCCCAGTAAATTATTTTGCTTTTTTGAGTAAAACTCTCCCCTTTATACTAGATACAGGCAGTGGTTTGAATCCCAAAGCTTTGGTTGGAGTTTTACAAACTTTTGCAGTTTTTATTGCTGAAACTTTTTCATTTTGACTCATAACTTCACAAAGGATGATTTCCAAGTAAATTCTCTTGCATTTTAGAGTAAAACTCTCCCCTTTATACTAGTTACAGGCAGTGGTTTGAATCCCAAAGCTTTGGTTGGAGTTTTACACACATTTGCTGTTTTTATGACTTAAAAATGCTCCCCAGCTCCCTCTGCTGTACACTTTTTTTATTGTAACTTATAACTTCACAAAGATGCTTTCCCAGTAAATTCTCTTGCTTTTTTGAGTAAAACGCTCCCCTTTATACTAGTTACAGGCAGTGGTTTGAATCCCAAAGCTTTGGTTGGAGTTTTACACACATTTGCAGTTTTTATTGCTTAAAAATGCTTCCCAGCTCCCTCTGCTGTACACTTTTTTTATTGTAACTCATAACTTCACAAAGGATGCTTTCCGAGTAAATTCTCTTGCTTTTTAGAGTAAAACTCTCCCCTTTATACTAGTTACAGGCAGTGGTTTGAATCCCAAAGCTTTGGTTGGAGTTTTACAAACATTTGCAGTTTTTATTGCTTAAAATTTCCCAGCGCCTGCTGTACACTTTTTTATTTTGACTCATAACTTCACAAAGGATGCTTTCCAAGTAAATTCTCTTGCATTTTAGAGTAAAACTCTCCCCTTTATACTAGTTACAGGCAGTGGTTTGAATCCCAAAGCTTTGGTTGGAGTTTTACACACATTTGCAGTTTTTATTGCTTAAAAATGCTTCCCAGCACCTGCTGTACACTTTTTTTATTTTAACTCATAACTTCACAAAGGATGCTTTCCCAGTAAATTCTCTTGCCTTTTTAGAGTAGAACTCTCCCCTTTATACTAGTTACAGGCAGTGGTTTGAATCCCAAAGCTATGGTTGGAGTTTGACACACATTTGCTGTTTTTATTGCTTAAAAATGCTTCGCAGCGCCCCCTGTACACTTTTTTATTTTCACTTTAAATTCACAAAGGATGCTTTCCCAGTAAATTCTCTTGCATTTTAGAGTAGAACTCTCCCCTTTATACTAGTTACAGGCAGTGGTTTGAATCCCAAAGCTATGGTTGGAGTTTGACACACATTTGCTGTTTTTATTGCTTAAAAATGCTTCGCAGCGCCTGCTGTACACTTTTTTATTTTCACTTATAACTTCACAAAGGATGCTTTCCCAGTAAATTCTCTTGCTTTTTAGAGTAGAACTCTCCCCTTTATACTAGTTACAGGCAGTGGTTTGAATCCCAAAGCTTTGGTTGGAGTTTTAAAAAACATTTGCAGTTTTTATTGCTTAAAAATGCTTCCCAGCGCCTGCTGCTACACTTTTTTTATTTTGACTCATAACTTCACAAAGGATGCTTTCCCAGTAAATTCTCTTGCTTTTAGAGTAGAACTCTCCCCTTTATACTAGTTACAGGCAGTGGTTTGAATCCCAAAGCTTTGGTTGGAGTTTTACACACATTTGCTGTTTTTATTGCTTAAAAATGCTTCCCAGCGCCTGCTGTACACTTTTTTTATTTTGACTCATAACTTCACAAAGGATGCTTTCCCAGTAAATTCTCTTGCTTTTTAGAGTAAAACTCTCCCCTTTATACTAGTTACAGGCAGTGGTTTGAATCCCAAAGCTTTGGTTGGAGTTTTACACACATTTGCAGTTTTTATTGCTTAAAAATGCTTCCCAGCGCCTGCTGTACACTTTTTTTATTTTGACTCATAACTTCACAAAGGATGCTTTCCCAGTAAATTCTCTTGCATTTTAGAGTAAAACTCTCCCCTTTATACTAGTTACAGGCAGTGGTTTGAATCCCAAAGCTTTGGTTGGAGTTTTACACACATTTGCAGTTTTTATTGCT
>NW_026904468.1:0-21610 GCF_024500275.1 Phycodurus eques | reverse complement strand
CACATAGGTTGTGATGTTACAATTTAGTCAATAAAGGGTTACTACTGGAGCGAAACCGAGTGCTTCGACGCTCGCCGCTCGGCCACACAGCCGTCCAGAGACTCGGGGGAGGACTCCCCTGAAAGCTGGATTCCCACCCATCGTTTGTTTCAAATCTTAGCGCACTCGGTGAAAAGTAAGCGCTAAAAAGTCCTGCCAAAGTCACATAGGTTGTCATGTTACAATTTAGTCAATAAAGGCCTTCTACTGGACCGAAAACGAGTGCTTTGACGCTCGCCGTTATGCCCCACGACCTCCGAGAGGCTTGGAAGAGGCCTCCCCTGAAAGCTGGATTCCCACCGATCGTTTGTTTCAAATCTTCGCCCAGTAGCTGAAAAGTAGGCGCTAAAAAGTCCTGCCAAAATCACATAGGTCGTCATGGTACAATTTAGTCAATAAAGGCCTACTACTGGAGCGAAACTGAGTGCTTTAACGCTCGCCGTTCGGCCCCACAACCTCCGAGAGGCTTGGAAGAAGCCTCCCCTGAAAGCTGGATTCCCACCGATGGTTTGTTTCAAATCTTAGCCCAGTAGCTGAAAAGTAGGCGCTAAAAAGTCCTGCCAAAATCACATAGGTCATCATGTTACAATTTAGTCAATGAAGGCCTCCTACTGGACCGAAACCGAGTGCTTTGACGCTCGCCGTTAGGCCCCACGACCTCTGAGAGGCTTGGAAGTGGCCTCCCCTGAAAGCTGGATTCCCACGGATTGTCTGTGTGAATTCCTAGCCCGCTAGGCTGAAATTAAGCGACCTAAAGTCGTGCCGAAGTCAAATCGGTCTTCATGGTACTCGAGCGAAACTGAGTGATTTAAAGCTCGCCGCTCGGCCCCACAGCCGTCCAGAGACTCGGGGGAGGACTCCCCTGAAAGCTGGATTCCCACAGATCGTTTGTTTCAAATCTTAGTGGACTAGGTAAAAAGTAAGCGCTAAAAAGTCCTGCCAAAGTCACATAGGTTGTCATGTTACAATTTAGTCAATAAAGGCCTATTACTGGAGCGAAACCGAGTGCTTTGACGCTCGCCGTTCGGGCCCACGACCTCCGAGAGGCTTGGAAGAGGCCTCCCCTGAAAGCTGGATTCCCACCGATCGTTTCTTTCAAATCTTAGCCCAGTAGCTGAAAAGTAGGCGCTAAAAAGTCCTGCCAAAATCACATAGATCGTCATGTTACAATTTAGTCAATAAAGGCCTCCTACTGGACCGAAACTGAGTGCTTTAATGCTCGCCGCTCGGCCCCACAGCCGTCCAGAGACTCGGGGGAGGACTCCCCTGAAAGCTGGATTCCCACCGATAATGTGTTTCAAATCTTAGCCCACTAACTCAAAAGTAAGCGCTAAAATGTCCTGCCAAAATGACCTAGGTCGTCATGTTACAATTTAGTCAATAAAGGGTTACTACTGGAGCGAAACAGAGTGCTTCGACGCTCGCCGTTCGGCCCCACGAGCTCCGAGAGGCTTGGAAGAGGCCTCCCTTGAAAGCTGGATTCCCAAGGCTTGTCTGTGTGAATTCCTAGCCCGCTAGGCTGAAATTAAGCGACCTAAAGTCGTGCCGAAGTCAAATTGGTCGTCATGGTACTCGAGCGAAACTGAGTGCTTTAACGGTCGCCGCTCGGCCACACAGCCGTCCAGAGACTCGGAGGAGGACTAACCTGAAAGCTGGATTCCCACCCATCGTTTGTTTCAAATCTTAGCGCACTAGCTCAAACGTAAGCGCTAAAAAGTCCTTCCAAAATCACATAGGTCGTCATGTTACAATTTAGTCAATAAAGGCCTATTACTGGACCGAAACTGAGTGCTTTAACGCTCGCCGCTCGGCCCCACAGCCGTCCAGAGATTCAGGGGAGGCCTCCCCTGAAAGCTGGATTCCCACCGATCGTTTGTTTCAAATCTTAGCCCAGTAGCTGAAAAGTAGGCGCTAAAAAGTCCTGCCAAAATCACATAGGTCGTCATGTTACAATTTAGTCAATAAAGGCCTACTACTGGACCGAAACTGAGTGCTTTAATGATCGCCACTCTGCCCCACAGCCGTCCAGAGACTCGGGGGAGGCGTCCACTGAAAGCTGGATTCCCACCGATCATTTGTTTCAAATCTTAGCCCACTAGATCAAAAGTAGGCGCTAAAAAGTCATGCCAAAGTCACATAGGTCGTCATGTTACAATTTAGTCAATAAAGGCCTACTACTGGAGCGAAAACGAGTGCTTTGACGCTCGCCGTTCGGCCCCACAGCTGTCCAGAGACTCGGGGGAGGCCTCCCCTGAAAGCTGGATTCCCACCGATCGTTTTTTTCAAATCTTAGCCCACTAGCTCAAAAGTAAGCGCTAAAACGTCTTGCCAAATTCACATAGGTCGTCATGTTACAATTTAGTCATTAAAGGCCTACGACTGGAGCGAAACCAAGTGCTTCGACGCTCGCCGTTCGGCCCCACAAGCTCCGAGAGGCTTGGAAGAGGCCTCCCTTGAAAGCTGGATTCCCAAGGCTTATCTGTGTGATTTCCTAGCCCGCTAGGCTGAAATTAAGCGACCTAAAGTCGTGCCGAAGTCAAATCGGTCGTCATGGTACTCGAGCGAAACTGAGTGCTTTAACGGTCGCCGCTCGGCCCCACAGAAGTCCAGAGACTCGGGGTCGGCCTCCCCTGAAAGCTGGATTCCCACCGATCGTTTGTTTTAAATCTTAGCCCACTAGCTCAAACGTAAGCGCTAAAAAGTCCTGCCAAAATCACATAGGTCGTCATGTTACAATTTAGTCAATAAAGGCCTACTACTGGAGCGAAACCGAGTGCTTTGACGCTCGCCGTTCGGCCCCACGACCTCCGAGAGACTTGGAGGAGGCCTCCCCTGAAAGCTGGATTCCCACCGATCGTTTGTTTTAAATCTTAGCCAAGTAGCTGAAAAGTAGGCGCTAAAAAGTCCTGCCAAAATCACATAGGTCGTCATGTTACAATTTAGTCAATAAACGCCTCCTACTGGACCGAAACCGAGTGCTTTGACGCTCGCCGTTAGGCCCCACGACCACTGAGAGGCTTGGAAGTGGCATCCCCTGAAAGCTGGATTCCCAAGGATTGTCTGTGTGAATTTCTAGCCCGCTAGGCTGAAATTAAGCGACCTAAAGTCGTGCCGAAGTCAAATCAGTCGTCATGGTACTCGAGCGAAACTGAGTGCTTTAAACGGTCGCCGCTCGGCCCCACAGCCGTCCAGAGACTCGGGGGAGGCCTCCCCTGAAAGCTGGATTCCCACCGATCGTTTGTTTCAAATCTTAGCCCACTAGGTCAAACGTAGGCGCTAAAAAGTCTTGCCAAAGTCACATAGGTCGTCATGTTACAATTTAGTCAATAAAGGCCTACTACTGGAGAGAAACCGAGTGCTATGACGCTCGCCGTTCGGCCCCATGACCTCCGAGAGGCTTGGAAGAGGCCTCCCCTGAAAGCTGGATTCCCACCGATCGTTTGTTTCAAATCTTCGCCCAGTAACTGAAAAGTAGGCGCTAAAAAGTCCTGCCAAAATCACATAGGTCGTCATGTTACAATTTAGTCAATAAAGGCCTATTACTTGACCGAAACTGAGAGCTTTAACGCTCGCCGCTCGGCCCCACAACCGTCCAGAGACTCGGGGGAGGCCTCCCCCGAAAGCTGGATTCCCACCGATCGTTTGTTTCAAATCTTAGCCCAGTAGCTGAAAAGTAGGCGCTAAAAGGTCCTGCCAAAATCACATAGGTCGTCAGGTTACAATTTACTCAATAAAGGCCTACTACTGGAGAGAAACCGAGTGCTTTGACGCTCGCCGTTCGCCCCCACAGCCGTCCAGAGACTCGGGGGAGGCCTCCCCTGAAAGCTGGATTCCCAAGGCTTGTCTGTGTTAATTCCTAGCCCGCTCGGCTGAAATTAAGCGACCTAAAGTTATGCCGAAGTCAAATCGGTCGTCATGGTACTCGAGCGAAACTGAGTGCTATTACGCTCGCCGCTCGGCCCCACAGACGTCCAGAGACTCGGCGGAGGCCTCCCCTGAAAGCTGGATTCCCACCGATCGTTTGTTTCAAATCTTAGCCCAGTAGCTGAAAAGGAGGCGCTAAAAAGTCCTGCCAAAATCACATAGGTTGTGATGTTACAATTTAGTCAATAAAGGGTTACTACTGGAGCGAAACCGAGTGCTTCGACGCTCGCCGTTCGGCCCCACAGCAATCCAGAGACTCGGGGGAGGCCTCCCCTGAAATCTGGAATCCCACCGATCGTTTTTTTCAAATCTTAGCCAACTAGCTCAAAAGTAAGCGCTAAAAAGTCCAACCAAAGTCACATAGGTTGTCATGTTACAATTTAGTCAATAAAGGCCTACTGCTGGAGCGAAACCGAGTGCTTTGACGCTCGCCGTTCGGCCCCATGACCTCCGAGAGGCTTGGAAGAGGCCTCCCCTGAAAGCTGGATTCCCACCGATCGTTTGTTTTAAATCTTAGCCCAGTAGCTGTAAAGTAGGCGCTAAAAAGTCCTGCCAAAATCACATAGGTCGTCATGTTACAATTTACTCAATAAAGGCCTACTACTGGAGAGAAAGCGAGTGCTTTGACGGTCGCCGTTCGGCCCCACAGCCGTCCAGAGACTCGGGGGAGGCCTCCCCTGAAAGCTGCATTCCCACCGATCGTTTGTTTCAAATCTTAGCCCAGTAGCTGAAAAGTAGGCGCAAAAAAGTCTGCCAAAGTCACATAGGTTGTGATGTTACAATTTAGTCAATAAAGGGTTACTACTGGAGCGAAACCGAGTGCTTCGACGGTCGCCGTTCGGCCCCACGAGCTCCGAGAGGCTTGGAAGAGGCCTCCCTTGAAAGCTGGATTCCCAAGGCTTGTCTGTGTGAATTCCTAGCCCGCTAGGCTGAAATTAAGCGACCTAAAGTCGTGCCGAAGTCAAATTGGTCGTCATGGTACTCGAGCGAAACTGAGTGCTTTAACGGTCGCCGCTCGGCCACACAGCCGTCCAGAGACTCGGGGGAGGACTCCCCTGAAAGCTGGATTCCCACCCATCGTTTGTTTCAAATCTTAGCGCACTCGGTGAAAAGTAAGCGCTAAAAAGTCCTGCCAAAGTCACATAGGTTGTCATGGTACAATTTAGTCAATAAAGGCCTCCTACTGGACCGAAACTGAGTGCTTTAATGCTCGCCGCTCGGCCCCACAGCCGTCCAGAGACTCGGGGGAGGTCTCCCCTGAAAGCTGGATTCCCACCGATAATGTGTTTCAAATCTTAGCCCACTAACTCAAAAGTAAGCGCTAAAATGTCCTGCCAAAATCACATAGGTCGTCATGGTACAATTTAGTCAATAAAGGCCTACTACTGGACCGAAAACGAGTGCTTTGACGCTTGCCGTTATGCCCCACGACCTCCGAGAGGCTTGGAAGAGGCCTCCCCTGAAAGCTGGATTCCCACCGATCGTTTGTTTCAAATCTTCGCCCAGTAGCTGAAAAGTAGGCGCTAAAAAGTCCTGCCGAAATCACATAGGTCGTCATGTTACAATTTAGTCAATAAACGCATCCTACTGGACCGAAACCGAGTGCTTTGACGCTCGCCGTTAGGCCCCACGACCACTGAGAGGCTTGGAAGTGGCATCCCCTGAAAGCTGGATTCCCAAGGATTGTCTGTGTGAATTCCTAGCCCGCTAGGCTGAAATTAAGCGACCTAAAGTCGTGCCGAAGTCAAATCAGTCGTCATGGTACTCGAGCGAAACTGAGTGGTTTAACGGTCGCCGCTCGGCCCCACAGCAGTCCAGAGACTCGGGGTAGGCCTCCCCTGAAAGCTGGATTCCCACCGATCGTTTGTTTTAAATCTTAGCCCACTAGCTCAAACGTAAGCGCTAAAAAGTCCTGCCAAACTCACATAGGTCGTCATGTTACAATTTAGTCAATAAAGGCCTACTACTGGAGCGAAACCGAGTGCTTTGACGCTCGCCGTTCGGCCCCACGACCTCCGAGAGACTTGGAGGAGGCCTCCCCTCAAAGCTGGATTCCCACCGATCGTTTGTTTTAAATCTTATTCAAGTAGCTGAAAAGTAGGCGCTAAAATGTCCTGCCAAAATCACATAGGTCGTCATGTTACAATTTAGTCATTAAAGGCCTACGACTGGAGAGAAACCGAGTGCTTTGACGCTCGCCGTTCGGCCCCACAGCAATCCAGAGACTCGGGGGAGGCCTCCCCTGAAATCTGGAATCCCACCGATCGTTTGTTACAAATCTTAGCCAACTAGCTCAAAAGTAAGCGCTAAAAAGTCCAACCAAAGTCACATAGGTTGTCATGTTACAATTTAGTCAATAAAGGCCTACTGCTGGAGCGAAACCGAGTGCTTTGACGCTCGCCGTTCGGCCCCATGACCTCCGAGAGGCTTGGAAGAGGCCTCCCCTGAAAGCTGGATTCCCACCGATCGTTTGTTTTAAATCTTAGCCCAGTAGCTGAAAAGTAGGCGCAAAAAAGTCTGAAAAAGTCACATAGGTTGTGATGTTACAATTTAGTCAATAAAGGGTTACTACTGGAGCGAAACCGAGTGCTTCGACGCTCGCCGCTCGGCCACACAGCCGTCCAGAGACTCGGGGGAGGACTCCCCTGAAAGCTGGATTCCCACCCATCGTTTGTTTCAAATCTTAGCGCACTCGGTGAAAAGTAAGCGCTAAAAAGTCCTGCCAAAGTCACATAGGTTGTCATGTTACAATTTAGTCAATAAAGGCCTACTACTGGACCGAAAACGAGTGCTTTGACGCTCGCCGTTATGCCCCACGACCTCCGAGAGGCTTGGAAGAGGCCTCCCCTGAAAGCTGGATTCCCACCGATCGTTTGTTTCAAATCTTCGCCCAGTAGCTGAAAATTAGGCGCTAAAAAGTCCTGCCAAAATCACATAGGTCGTCATGGTACAATTTAGTCAATAAAGGCCTACTACTGGAGCGAAACCGAGTGCTTTGACGCTCGCCGTTAGGCCCCACGACCTCTGAGAGGCTTGGAAGTGGCCTCCCTGAAAGCTGGATTCCCACGGATTGTCTGTGTGAATTCCTAGCCCGCTAGGCTGAAATTAAGCGACCTAAAGTCGTGCCGAAGTCAAATCGGTCTTCATGGTACTCGAGCGAAACTGAGTGATTTAAAGCTCGCCGCTCGGCCCCACAGCCGTCCAGAGACTCGGGGGAGGACTCCCCTGAAAGCTGGATTCCCACAGATCGTTTGTTTCAAATCTTAGTGGACTAGGTAAAAAGTAAGCGCTAAAAAGTCCTGCCAAAGTCACATAGGTTGTCATGTTACAATTTAGTCAATAAAGGCCTACTACTGGAGCGAAACCGAGTGCTTTGACGCTCGCCGTTCGGGCCCACGACCTCCGAGAGGCTTGGAAGAGGCCTCCCCTGAAAGCTGGATTCCCACCGATCGTTTCTTTCAAATCTTAGCCCAGTAGCTGAAAAGTAGGCGCTAAAAAGTCCTGCCAAAATCACATAGATCGTCATGTTACAATTTAGTCAATAAAGGCCTCCTACTGGACCGAAACTGAGTGCTTTAATGCTCACCGCTCGGCCCCACAGCCGTCCAGAGACTCGGGGGAGGACTCCCCTGAAAGCTGGATTCCCACCGATAATGTGTTTCAAATCTTAGCCCACTAACTCAAAAGTAAACGCTAAAATGTCCTGCCAAAATGACCTAGGTCGTCATGGTACAATTTAGTCAATAAAGGCCTACTACTGGACCGAAACCGAGTACTTTGACGTTCGCCGTTAGGCCCCACGACCACTGAGAGGCTTGGAAGAGGCCTCCCCTGAAAGCTGGATTCCCACCGATCGTTTGTTTCAAATCTTCGCCCAGTAGCTGAAAAGTAGGCGCTAAAAAGTCCTGCCAAAATCACATAGGTCGTCATGTTACAATTTAGTCAATAAAGGGTTACTACTGGAGCGAAACAGAGTGCTTCGACGCTCGCCGTTCGGCCCCACGAGCTCCGAGAGGCTTGGAAGAGGCCTCCCTTGAAAGCTGGATTCCCAAGGCTTGTCTGTGTGAATTCCTAGCCCGCTAGGCTGAAATTAAGCGACCTAAAGTCGTGCCGAAGTCAAATTGGTCGTCATGGTACTCGAGCGAAACTGAGTGCTTTAACGGTCGCCGCTCGGCCACACAGCCGTCCAGAGACTCGGAGGAGGACTAACCTGAAAGCTGGATTCCCACCCATCGTTTGTTTCAAATCTTAGCGCACTAGCTCAAACGTAAGCGCTAAAAAGTCCTTCCAAAATCACATAGGTCGTCATGTTACAATTTAGTCAATAAAGGCCTATTACTGGACCGAAACTGAGTGCTTTAACGCTCGCCGCTCGGCCCCACAGCCGTCCAGAGATTCAGGGGAGGCCTCCCCTGAAAGCTGGATTCCCACCGATCGTTTGTTTCAAATCTTAGCCCAGTAGCTGAAAAGTAGGCGCTAAAAAGTCCTGCCAAAATCACATAGGTCGTCATGTTACAATTTAGTCAATAAAGGCCTACTACTGGACCGAAACTGAGTGCTTTAAACGATCGCCACTCTGCCCCACAGCCGTCCAGAGACTCGGGGGAGGCGTCCACTGAAAGCTGGATTCCCACCGATCATTTGTTTCAAATCTTAGCCCACTAGATCAAAAGTAGGCGCTAAAAAGTCATGCCAAAGTCACATAGGTCGTCATGTTACAATTTAGTCAATAAAGGCCTACTACTGGAGCGAAAACGAGTGCTTTGAGCTCGCCGTTCGGCCCCACAGCTGTCCAGAGACTCGGGGGAGGCCTCCCCTGAAAGCTGGATTCCCACCGATCGTTTTTTTCAAATCTTAGCCCACTAGCTCAAAAGTAAGCGCTAAAACGTCTTGCCAAATTCACATAGGTCGTCATGTTACAATTTAGTCATTAAAGGCCTACGACTGGAGCGAAACCAAGTGCTTCGACGCTCGCCGTTCGGCCCCACAAGCTCCGAGAGGCTTGGAAGAGGCCTCCCTTGAAAGCTGGATTCCCAAGGCTTATCTGTGTGATTTCCTAGCCCGCTAGGCTGAAATTAAGCGACCTAAAGTCGTGCCGAAGTCAAATCGGTCGTCATGGTACTCGAGCGAAACTGAGTGCTTTAACGGTCGCCGCTCGGCCCCACAGCAGTCCAGAGACTCGGGGTCGGCCTCCCCTGAAAGCTGGATTCCCACCGATCGTTTGTTTTAAATCTTAGCCCACTAGCTCAAACGTAAGCGCTAAAAAGTCCTGCCAAAATCACATAGGTCGTCATGTTACAATTTAGTCAATAAAGGCCTACTACTGGAGCGAAACCGAGTGCTTTGACGCTCGCCGTTCGGCCCCACGACCTCCGAGAGACTTGGAGGAGGCCTCCCCTGAAAGCTGGATTCCCACCGATCGTTTGTTTTAAATCTTAGCCAAGTAGCTGAAAAGTAGGCGCTAAAAAGTCCTGCCAAAATCACATAGGTCGTCATGTTACAATTTAGTCAATAAACGCCTCCTACTGGACCGAAACCGAGTGCTTTGACGCTCGCCGTTAGGCCCCACGACCACTGAGAGGCTTGGAAGTGGCATCCCCTGAAAGCTGGATTCCCAAGGATTGTCTGTGTGAATTTCTAGCCCGCTAGGCTGAAATTAAGCGACCTAAAGTCGTGCCGAAGTCAAATCAGTCGTCATGGTACTCGAGCGAAACTGAGTGCTTTAACGGTCGCCGCTCGGCCCCACAGCCGTCCAGAGACTCGGGGGAGGCCTCCCCTGAAAGCTGGATTCCCACCGATCGTTTGTTTCAAATCTTAGCCCACTAGGTCAAACGTAGGCGCTAAAAAGTCTTGCCAAAGTCACATAGGTCGTCATGTTACAATTTAGTCAATAAAGGCCTACTACTGGAGAGAAACCGAGTGCTATGACGCTCGCCGTTCGGCCCCATGACCTCCGAGAGGCTTGGAAGAGGCCTCCCCTGAAAGCTGGATTCCCACCGATCGTTTGTTTCAAATCTTCGCCCAGTAACTGAAAAGTAGGCGCTAAAAAGTCCTGCCAAAATCACATAGGTCGTCATGTTACAATTTAGTCAATAAAGGCCTATTACTTGACCGAAACTGAGAGCTTTAACGCTCGCCGCTCGGCCCCACAACCGTCCAGAGACTCGGGGGAGGCCTCCCCCGAAAGCTGGATTCCCACCGATCGTTTGTTTCAAATCTTAGCCCAGTAGCTGAAAAGTAGGCGCTAAAAGGTCCTGCCAAAATCACATAGGTCGTCAGGTTACAATTTACTCAATAAAGGCCTACTACTGGAGAGAAACCGAGTGCTTTGACGCTCGCCGTTCGCCCCCACAGCCGTCCAGAGACTCGGGGGAGGCCTCCCCTGAAAGCTGGATTCCCAAGGCTTGTCTGTGTTAATTCCTAGCCCGCTCGGCTGAAATTAAGCGACCTAAAGTTATGCCAAAGTCAAATCGGTCGTCATGGTACTCGAGCGAAACTGAGTGCTATTACGCTCGCCGCTCGGCCCCACAGCCGTCCAGAGACTCGGCGGAGGCCTCCCCTGAAAGCTGGATTCCCACCGATCGTTTGTTTCAAATCTTAGCCCAGTAGCTGAAAAGGAGGCGCTAAAAAGTCCTGCCAAAATCACATAGGTTGTGATGTTACAATTTAGTCAATAAAGGGTTACTACTGGAGCGAAACCGAGTGCTTCGACGCTCGCCGTTCGGCCCCACAGCAATCCAGAGACTCGGGGGAGGCCTCCCCTGAAATCTGGAATCCCACCGATCGTTTTTTTCAAATCTTAGCCAACTAGCTCAAAAGTAAGCGCTAAAAAGTCCAACCAAAGTCACATAGGTTGTCATGTTACAATTTAGTCAATAAAGGCATACTGCTGGAGCGAAACCGAGTGCTTTGACGCTCGCCGTTCGGCCCCATGACCTCCGAGAGGCTTGGAAGAGGCCTCCCCTGAAAGCTGGATTCCCACCGATCGTTTGTTTTAAATCTTAGCCCAGTAGCTGTAAAGTAGGCGCTAAAAAGTCCTGCCAAAATCACATAGGTCGTCATGTTACAATTTACTCAATAAAGGACTACTACTGGAGAGAAAGCGAGTGCTTTGACGGTCGCCGTTCGGCCCCACAGCCGTCCAGAGACTCGGGGGAGGCCTCCCCTGAAAGCTGCATTCCCACCGATCGTTTGTTTCAAATCTTAGCCCAGTAGCTGAAAAGTAGGCGCAAAAAAGTCTGCCAAAGTCACATAGGTTGTGATGTTACAATTTAGTCAATAAAGGGTTACTACTGGAGCGAAACCGAGTGCTTCGACGGTCGCCGTTCGGCCCCACGAGCTCCGAGAGGCTTGGAAGAGGCCTCCCTTGAAAGCTGGATTCCCAAGGCTTGTCTGTGTGAATTCCTAGCCCGCTAGGCTGAAATTAAGCGACCTAAAGTCGTGCCGAAGTCAAATTGGTCGTCATGGTACTCGAGCGAAACTGAGTGCTTTAACGGTCGCCGCTCGGCCACACAGCCGTCCAGAGACTCGGGGGAGGACTCCCCTGAAAGCTGGATTCCCACCCATCGTTTGTTTCAAATCTTAGCGCACTCGGTGAAAAGTAAGCGCTAAAAAGTCCTGCCAAAGTCACATAGGTTGTCATGGTACAATTTAGTCAATAAAGGCCTCCTACTGGACCGAAACTGAGTGCTTTAATGCTCGCCGCTCGGCCCCACAGCCGTCCAGAGACTCGGGGGAGGTCTCCCCTGAAAGCTGGATTCCCACCGATAATGTGTTTCAAATCTTAGCCCACTAACTCAAAAGTAAGCGCTAAAATGTCCTGCCAAAATCACATAGGTCGTCATGGTACAATTTAGTCAATAAAGGCCTACTACTGGACCGAAAACGAGTGCTTTGACGCTCGCCGTTATGCCCCACGACCTCCGAGAGGCTTGGAAGAGGCCTCCCCTGAAAGCTGGATTCCCACCGATCGTTTGTTTCAAATCTTCGCCCAGTAGCTGAAAAGTAGGCGCTAAAAAGTCCTGCCGATATCACATAGGTCGTCATGTTACAATTTAGTCAATAAACGCATCCTACTGGACCGAAACCGAGTGCTTTGACGCTCGCCGTTAGGCCCCACGACCACTGAGAGGCTTGGAAGTGGCATCCCCTGAAAGCTGGATTCCCAAGGATTGTCTGTGTGAATTCCTAGCCCGCTAGGCTGAAATTAAGCGACCTAAAGTCGTGCCGAAGTCAAATCAGTCGTCATGGTACTCGAGCGAAACTGAGTGGTTTAACGGTCGCCGCTCGGCCCCACAGCCGTTCAGAGACTCGGGGGAGGCCTCCCCTGAAAGCTGGATTCCCACCGATCGTTTGTTTCAAATCTTAGCCCACTAGGTCAAACGTAGGCGCTAAAAAGTCTTGCCAAAGTCACATAGGTCGTCATGTTACAATTTAGTCAATAAAGGCCTACTAATGGAGAGAAACCGAGTGCTATGACGCTCGCCGTTCGGCCCCATGACCTCCGAGAGGCTTGGAATAGGCCTCCCCTGAAAGCTGGATTCCCACCGATCATTTGTTTCAAATCTTCGCCCAGTAACTGAAAAGTAGGAGCTAAAAAGTCCTGCCAAAATCACATAGGTCGTCATGTTACAATTTAGTCAATAAAGGCCTATTACTTGACCGAAACTGAGAGCTTTAACGCTCGCCGCTCGGCCCCACAGCCGTCCAGAGACTCGGGAGAGGCCTCCCCCGAAAGCTGGATTCCCACCGATCGTTTGTTTCAAATCTTAGCCCAGTAGCTGAAAAGTAGGCGCTAAAAGGTCCTGCCAAAATCACATAGGTCGTCAGGTTACAATTTACTCAATAAAGGCCTACTACTGGAGAGAAACCGAGTGCTTTGACGCTCGCCGTTCGTCCCCACAGCCGTCCAGAGACTCGGGGGAGGCCTCCCCTGAAAGCTGGATTCTCACCGATCGTTTGTTCCAAATCGTAGCCCACTAGCTCAAAAGTAAGCGCTAAAAAGTCCTGCCAAAGTCACATAGGTTGTCATGTTACAATTTAGTCAATAAAGGCCTACTACTGGAGCGAAACCGAGTGCTTCGACGCTCGCCGTTCGGCCCCACGAGCTCCGAGAGGCTTGGAAGAGGCCTCCCTTGAAAGCTGGATTCCCAAGGCTTGTCTGTGTGAATTCCTAGCCCACTAGGCTGAAATTAAGCGACCTAAAGTCGTGCCGAAATCAAATCGGTCGTCATGGTACTCGAGCGAAACTGAGTGCTTTAACGCTCGCCGCTCGGCCCCACAGCCGTCCAGAGACTCGGGGGAGGCCTCCCCTGAAAGCTGGATTCCCACCGATCGTTTGTTTTAAATCTTAGCCCACTAGCTCAAACGTAAGCGCTAAAACGTACTGCCAAAATCACATAGGTCGTCATGTTACAATTTAGTCAATAAAGGCCTATCACTGGACCGAAACTGAGTGCTTTAACGATCGCCGCTCGGCCCCACAGCCGTCCAGAGACTCGGGGGAGGTCTCCCCTGAAAGCTGGATTCCCACCGATAATGTGTTTCAAATCTTAGCCCACTAACTCAAAAGTAAGCGCTAAAATGTCCTGCCAAAATCACATAGGTCGTCATGGTACAATTTAGTCAATAAAGGCCTACTACTGGACCGAAAACGAGTGCTTTGACGCTCGCCGTTATGCCCCACGACCTCCGAGAGGCTTGGAAGAGGCCTCCCCTGAAAGCTGGATTCCCACCGATCGTTTGTTTCAAATCTTCGCCCAGTAGCTGAAAAGTAGGCGCTAAAAAGTCCTGCCGAAATCACATAGGTCGTCATGTTACAATTTAGTCAATAAACGCATCCTACTGGACCGAAACCGAGTTCTTTGACGCTCGCCGTTAGGCCCCACGACCACTGAGAGGCTTGGAAGTGGCATCCCCTGAAAGCTGGATTCCCAAGGATTGTCTGTGTGAATTCCTAGCCCGCTAGGCTGAAATTAAGCGACCTAAAGTCGTGCCGAAGTCAAATCAGTCGTCATGGTACTCGAGCGAAACTGAGTGGTTTAACGGTCGCCGCTCGGCCCCACAGCCGTTCAGAGACTCGGGGGAGGCCTCCCCTGAAAGCTGGATTCCCACCGATCGTTTGTTTCAAATCTTAGCCCACTAGGTCAAACGTAGGCGCTAAAAAGTCTTGCCAAAGTCACATAGGTCGTCATGTTACAATTTAGTCAATAAAGGCCTACTAATGGAGAGAAACCGAGTGCTATGACGCTCGCCGTTCGGCCCCATGACCTCCGAGAGGCTTGGAATAGGCCTCCCCTGAAAGCTGGATTCCCACCGATCATTTGTTTCAAATCTTCGCCCAGTAACTGAAAAGTAGGCGCTAAAAAGTCCTGCCAAAATCACATAGGTCGTCATGTTACAATTTAGTCAATAAAGGCCTATTACTTGACCGAAACTGAGAGCTTTAACGCTCGCCGCTCGGCCCCACAGCCGTCCAGAGACTCGGGAGAGGCCTCCCCCGAAAGCTGGATTCCCACCGATCGTTTGTTTCAAATCTTAGCCCAGTAGCTGAAAAGTAGGCGCTAAAAGGTCCTGCCAAAATCACATAGGTCGTCAGGTTACAATTTACTCAATAAAGGCCTACTACTGGAGAGAAACCGAGTGCTTTGACGCTCGCCGTTCGTCCCCACAGCCGTCCAGAGACTCGGGGGAGGCCTCCCCTGAAAGCTGGATTCTCACCGATCGTTTGTTTCAAATCGTAGCCCACTAGCTCAAAAGTAAGCGCTAAAAAGTCCTGCCAAAGTCACATAGGTTGTCATGTTACAATTTAGTCAATAAAGGCCTACTACTGGAGCGAAACCGAGTGCTTCGACGCTCGCCGTTCGGCCCCACGAGCTCCGAGAGGCTTGGAAGAGGCCTCCCTTGAAAGCTGGATTCCCAAGGCTTGTCTGTGTGAATTCCTAGCCCACTAGGCTGAAATTAAGCGACCTAAAGTCGTGCCGAAATCAAATCGGTCGTCATGGTACTCCGAGCGAAACTGAGTGCTTTAACGCTCGCCGCTCGGCCCCACAGCCGTCCAGAGACTCGGGGGAGGCCTCCCCTGAAAGCTGGATTCCCACCGATCGTTTGTTTTAAATCTTAGCCCACTAGCTCAAACGTAAGCGCTAAAACGTACTGCCAAAATCACATAGGTCGTCATGTTACAATTTAGTCAATAAAGGCCTATCACTGGACCGAAACTGAGTGCTTTAACGATCGCCGCTCAGCCCCACAGCCGTCCAGAGACTCAGGGGAGGCCTCCCCTGAAAGCTGGATTCCCACCGATCGTTTGTTTCAAATCGTAGCCCACTAGCTCAAACGTAAGCGCTAAAAAGTCCTGCCAAATTCACATAGGTCGTCATGTTACAATTTAGTCAATAAAGGCCTACGACTGGAGAGAAACTGAGTGCTTTGACGCTCACCGTTCGGCCCCACAACCGTCCAGAGATTCGGGGGAGGCCTCCCCTGAAAGCTGGATTCCCACCGATCGTTTGTTTCAAATCTTAGCCTAGTAGCTGAAAAGTAGGCGCTAAAAAGACCTGCCAAAATCACATAGGTCGTCATGTTACAATTTAGTCAATAAAGGCCTACTACTGGACCGAAACCGAGTGCTTTAACGCTCGCCACTCTGCCCCACAGCCGTCCAGAGACTCGGGGGAGGCGTCCACTGAAAGCTGGATTCCCACCGATCATTTGTTTCAAATCCTAGCCCACTAGCTCAAAAGTAGGCGCTAAAAAGTAATGCCAAAGTCACATAGGTCGTCATGTTACAATTTACTCAATAAAGGCCAACTACTGGAGAGAAACCGAGTGCTTTGACGCTCGCCGTTCGGGCCCACGACCTCCGAGAGGCTTGGAAGAGGCCTCCCCTGAAAGCTGGATTCCCACCGATCATTTGTTTCAAATCTTAGCTTACTAGCTCAAAAGTAAGCGCTAAAAAGTCCTGCCAAAATCACATCGGTCGTCATGTTACAATTTAGTCAATAAAGGCTTACTACTGGAGCGAAACTGAGTGCTTTGACGCACGCCGTTCGGCCCCACGACCTCTGAGAGGCTTGGAAGAGGCCTCCCCTTAAAGCTGGATTCCCACTGATCGTTTGTTTTAAATCTTAGCCCACTAGCTCAAACGTAAGCGCTAAAAAGTCTTGCCAAAATCACATAGGTCGTCATGTTACAATTTAGTCAACAAAGGCCTCCTACTGGACCGAAACTGAGTGCTTTAACGCTCGCCGTTCGGCCCCACGACCTCTGAGAGGCTTGAAAGAGGCCTCCCCTAAAAGCTGGATTCCCACCGATCGTTTGTTTCAAATCTTAGCCCAGTAGCTGAAAAGTAGGCGCTAAAAAGTCCTCCCAAAATCACATAGGTCGTCATGTTACAATTTAGTCAATAAAGGCCTATTACTGGACCGAAACTGAGTGCTTTAACGCTCGCCGCTCGGCCCCACAGCCGTCCAGAGACTCGGGGGTAGCCTCCCCTGTAAGCTGGATTCCCACCGATCGTTTGTTTCAAATCTTAGCCCACTAGCTCAAAGGTAAGCGCTAAAAGGTCTTGCCAAAGTCACATAGTTCGTCATGTTACAATTTAGTCATTAAAGGCCTACGACTGGAGCGAAACCGAGTGCGTTGACGCTCGCCGTTCGGCCCCACGACCTCCGAGAGGCTTGGAAGAGGCCTCCCCTGAAAGCTGGATTCCCAAGGATTGTCTGTGCGAATTCCTAGCCTGCTAGGCTGAAATTAAGCGACCTAAAGTCGTGCCGAAGTCAAATCGGTCGTCATGGTACTCGAGCGAAACTGAGTGCTTTAACGCTCGCCGCTCGGCCCCACAGCCGTTCAGAAACTCGGGGGAGGACTCCCCTGAAAGCTGGATTCCCACCGATAATGTGTTTCAAATCTTAGCCCACTAACTCAAAAGTAAGCGATAAAATGTCCTGCCAAAATCACAAAGGTCGTCATGTTACAATTTAGTCAATAAAGGCCTACTACTGGAGAGAAAGCGAGTGCTTTGACGGTCGCCGTTCGGCCCCACAGCCGTCCAGAGACTCGGGGGAGGCCTCCCCTGAAAGCTGGATTCCCACCGATCGTTTGTTTCAAATCCTAGCCCACTAGCTCAAAAGTAGGCGCTAAAAAGTCTTACCAAAGTCACATAGGTCGTCATGTTACAATTTAGTCAATAAAGGCCTACTACTGTAGAGAAACCGAATGCTATGACGCTCGCCGTTCGGCCCCACGACCTCCGAGAGGCTTGGAAGAGGCCTCCCTTGAAAGCTAAATTCCCAAGGCTTGTCTGTGTGAATTCCTAGCCCGCTAGGCTGAAATTAAGCGACCTAAAGTCGTGCCGAAGTCAAATCGGTTGTCGTGGTACTCGAGCGAAACTGAGTGCTTTAACGGTCGCCGCTCGGCCCCACAGCAGTCCAGAGACTCGGGGTAGGCCTCCCCTGAAAGCTGGATTCCCACCGATTGTTTGTTTCAAATCTTCGCCCAGTAACTGAAAAGTAGGCGCTAAAAAGTCCTGCCAAAATCACATAGGTCGTCATGTTACAATTTAGTCAATAAAGGCCTACTACTGTCGAGAAACCGAATGCTATGACGCTCGCCGTTCGGTCCCACGACCTCCGAGAGGCTTGGAAGAGGCCTCCCCTGAAAGCTGGATTCCCACCAATCGTTTGTTTCAAATCTTAGCCCAGTAGCTGAAAAGTAGGCGCTAAGAAGTCCTGCCAAAATCACATAGGTCGTCATGTTACAATTTAGCCAATAAAGGCCTCCTACTGGACCGAAACTGAGTGCTTTAACGCTCGCCGCTCGGCCCCACAGCCGTCCAGAGACTCGGGGGAGGACTCCCCTGAAAGCTGGATTCCCACCGATCGTTTGTTTCAAATCTTAGCCCACTAGCTGAAAACTAGGCGCTAAAATGCCCTGCCAAAGTCACATAGGTCGTCATGTTACAATTTAGTCAATAAAGGCCTACTACTGGAGAGAAACCGAATGCTATGACGCTCGCCATTTGGCCCCACGACCTCCGAGAGGCTTGGAAGAGTTCTCCCCTGAAAGCTGGATTCCCATGGATTGTCTGTGTGAATTCCTAGCCCGCTATGCTGAAATTAAGCGACCTAAAGTCGTGCCGAAGTCAAATCGGTCGTCATGGTACTCGAGCGAAACTGAGTGCTTTAACGCTCGCCGCTCGGCCCCACAGTCGTCCAGAGACTCGGGGGAGGACTCCCCTGAAAGCTGGATTCCCACCGATTGTTTTGTTTCAAATCTTAGCACACTAGGTCAAAAGCAAGCGCTAAAACGTCCTGCCAAAGTCACATAGGTTGTCATGTTACAATTTAGTCAATAAAGGCCTCCTACTGGAGCGAAACCGAGTGCGTTGACGCTCGCCGTTCGGCCCCACGACCTCCGAGAGGCTTGGAAGAGGCCTCCCCTGAAAGCTGGATTCCCACCGATCGTTTGTTTCAAATTTTAGCCCAGTAGCTGAAAGTAGGCGCTAAGAAGTCCTGCCAAAATCACATAGGTTGTCATGTTACAATTTACTCAATAAAGGCCTACTACTGGAGAGAAAGCGAGTGCTTTGACGGTCGCCGTTCGGCCCCACAGCCGTCCAGAGACTCGGGGGAGGCCTCCCCTGAAAGCTGGATTCCCACCGATCGTTTGTTTCAAATCCTAGCCCACTAGCTCAAAAGTAGGCGCTAAAAAGTCTTACCAAAGTCACATAGGTCGTCATGTTACAATTTAGTCAATAAAGGCCTACTACTGTAGAGAAACCGAATGCTATGACGCTCGCCGTTCGGCCCCACGACCTCCGAGAGGCTTGGAAGAGGCCTCCCCTGAAAGCTGGATTCCCAAGGATTGTCTTTGCGAATTCCTAGCCCGCTAGGCTGAAATTAAGCGACCTAAAGTCGTGCCGAAGTCAAATCGGTCGTCATGGTACTCGAGCGAAACTGAGTGCTTTAAACGCTCGCCGCTCGGCCCCACAGCCGTTCAGAAACTCGGGGGAGGACTCCCCTGAAAGCTGGATTCCCACCGATAACGTGTTTCAAATCTTAGCCCACTAACTCAAAAGTAAGCGATAAAATGTCCTGCCAAAATCACAAAGGTCGTCATGTTACAATTTAGTCAATAAAGGCCTCCTACTGGACCGGAACTGAGTGCTTTAATGCTCGCCGTTCGGCCCCACAACCTCCGAGAGGCTTGGAAGAGGCCTCCCCTGAAAGCTGGATTCCCACCGATCGTTTGTTTCAAATCTTAGCCCAGTAGCTGAAAAGTAGGCGCTAAATATTCCTGCCAAAATCACATAGGTCGTCATGTTACAATTTAGTCAATAAAGGCCTATTACTGGACTATAACCGAGTGCTTGAACGCTCGCCGCTCGGCCCCACAGCCGTCCAGAGACTCGGGGGAGGCCTCCCCTGAAAGCTGAATTCCCACCGATCGTTTGTTCCAAATCTTAGCCCACTAGGTCAAACGTAGGCGCTAAAAGGTCTTGCCAAAGTCACATAGGTCGTCATGTTACAATTTAGTCAATAAAGGCCTACTACTGGAGAGAAACCGAGTGCTATGACGCTCACCGTTCGGCCCCACGACCTCCGAGAGGCTTGGAAGAGGCCTCCCCTGAAAGCTGGATTCCCAAGGCTTGTCTGTGTGAATTCCTAGCCCGCTAGGCTGAAATTAAGCGACCGAATGTCGTGCTGAAGTCAAATCGGTCGTCATGGTACTCGAGCGAAACTGAGTGCTTTAACGCTCGCCGCTCGGCTCCACAGCCGTCCAGAGACTCGGGGGAGGACTCCCCTGAAAGCTGGATTCCCACCGATCGTTTGTTTCAAATCTTAGCACACTAGGTCAAAAGTAAGCGCTAAAACGTCCTGCCAAATTCACATAGGTTGTCATGTTACAATTTAGTCAATAAAGGCCTCCTACTGGAGCGAAACCGAGTGCTTTGACGCTCGCCGTTCGGCCCCACGACCTCCGAGAGGCTTGGAGGAGACCTCCCCTGAAAGCTGGATTCCCACCGATCGTTTGTTTCAAATCTTAGCCCAGTAGCTGAAAAGTAGGCGCTAAGAAGTCCTGCCAAAATCACATAGGTCGTCATGTTACAATTTAGCCACTAAAGGCCTCCTACTGGACCGAAACTGAGTGCTTTAACGCTCGCCGCTCGGCCCCAAAGCCGTCCAGAGACTCGGGGGAGGCCTCCCCTGAAAGCTGGATTCCCACCGATCGTTTGTTTCAAATCTTAGCCCACTAGGTCAAACGTAGGCGCTAAGTCTTGCCAAAGTCACATAGGTCGTCATGTTACAATTTAGTCAATAAAGGCCTACTACTGGAGAGAAACCGAGTGCTATGACGCTCACCGTTCGGCCCCACGACCTCCGAGAGGCTTGGAAGAGGCCTCCCCTGAAAGCTGGATTCCCAAGGCTTGTCTGTGTGAATTCCTAGCCCGCTAGGCTGAAATTAAGCGACCGAATGTCGTGCCGAAGTCAAATCGGTCGTCATGGTACTCGAGCAAAACTGAGTGCTTTAACGGGCGCCACTCGGCCACACAGCCGTCCAGAGACTCGGGGGAGGACTCCCCTGAAAGCTGGATTCCCATCCATCGTTTGTTTCAAATCTTAGCGCACTAGCTCAAACGTAAGCGCTAAAAAGTCCTGCCAAAATCACATAGGTCGTCATGTTACAATTTAGTCAATAAAGGCCTATTACTGGACCGAAACTGAGTGCTTTGACGGTCGCCGTTCGTCCCCACAGCCGTCCAGAGACTCGGGGGAGGCCTCCCCTGAAAGCTGCATTCCCACCGATCGTTTGTTTCAAATCTTAGCCCAGTCGCTGAAAAGTAGGCGCAGAAAAGTCCTGCCAAAGTCACATAGGTTGTCATGTTACAATTTAGCCAATAAAGGCCTCCTACTGGACCGAAACTGAGTGCTTTAACGCTCGCCGCTCGGCCCCACAGCCGTCCAGACACTCGGGGGAGGCCTCCCCTGAAAGCTGGATTCCCACCGATCGTTTGTTTCAAATCCTAGCCCACTAGCTCAAAAGTAGGCGCTACAAAGTCTTACCAAAGTCACATAGGTCGTCATGTTACAATTTAGTCAATAAAGGCCTACTACTGTAGAGAAACCGAATGCTATGACGCTCGCCGTTCGGCCCCACGACCTCCGAGAGGCTTGGAAGAGGCCTCCCCTGAAAGCTGGATTCCAAGGATTGTCTGTGCGAATTCCTAGCCCGCTAGGCTGAAATTAAGCGACCTAAAGTCGTGCCTAAGTCAAATCGGTCGTCATGGTACTCGAGCGAAACTGAGTGCTTTAACGCTCGCCGCTCGGCCCCACAGCCGTTCAGAAACTCGGGGGAGGACTCCCCTGAAAGCTGGATTCCCACCGATAATGTGTTTCAAATCTTAGCCCACTAACTCAAACGTAAGCGATAAAATGTCCTGCCAAAATCACAGAGGTCGTCATGTTACAATTTAGTCAATAAAGGCCTCCTACTGGACCGGAACTGAGTGCTTTAATGCTCGCCGTTCGGCCCCACAACCTCCGAGAGGCTTGGAAGAGGCCTCCCCTGAAAGCTGGATTCCCACCGATCGTGTGTTTCAAATCTTAGCCCAGTAGCTGAAAACTAGGCGCTAAAAAGTCCTGCC
>NW_026904467.1:0-21622 GCF_024500275.1 Phycodurus eques | reverse complement strand
AAAGCATCCTTTGTGAAGTTATGAGTCAAAATAAAAAATGTGTACAGCAGGCGCTCGGAAGCATTTTTAAGCAATAAAACTACAAATGTGTGTAAAACTCTAACCAAAGCTTTGGGATTCAAACCACTACCTGTAACTAGGCATAAAGGGGAGAGTTCTACTCGAAAAAGCAAGAGACTTTACTTGGAAAGCATCCTTTGTGAAGTTTTATGAGTGAAAATAAAAAAAGTGTACAGCAGAGGGAGCTGGGGAGCATTTTTAAGTCATAAAAACAGCAAATGTGTGTAAAACTCCAACCAAAGCTTGGGATTCAAACCACTGCCTGTAAATAGTATAAAGGGGACAGTTCTCCTCGAAAAAGCAAGAGAATTTACTGGGAAAGCATCCTTTGTGAAGTTATGAGTCAAAATAAAAAAAAAGTGTACAGCAGGGCGCTGGAAGCATTTTTAAGCAATAAAAACTGCAAATGTGTGTAAAACTCACAAACCACAACCTGGAACTTGTATAAAGGGGAGAGTTTTACTCTAAAAAGCAAGAGAATTTACTGGGAAAGCATCCTTTGTGAAGTTCTGAGTCAAAATAAAAAAACTTTACAAAGGCGCTGGGAAGCATTTTTCAGCAATAAAAACTGCAAATGTGTGTAAAACTCCAACCAAAGCTTTGGGATTCAAACCACAACCTGCAACTAGTATAAAGCGGAGTTTTATACGATAAAAACAAGAGAATTTACTGGGAAAGCATCCTTTGTGAAGTTATGAGTCAAAATAAAAAAAAGTGTACAGCAGCCGCTGGGGAGCATTTTTAAGAAATAAAAACTGCAAATGTGTGTAAATCTCACAAACCACAACCTGTAACTAGTATAAAGGGGATAGTTTTAGTATAAAAAGCAAGAGAATTTACTGGGAAAGCATCCTTTGTGAAGTTATGAGTCACAATAAAAAAAAGTGTACAGCAGGGCGCTGGGAAGCATTTTTAAGCGATAAAAAACTGCAAATGTGTGTAAAACTCAAACCAAAGCTTTGGTATTCAAACCACTGCCTGTAACTAGTATGAAGGGGAGAGTTTTTCTCTAAAAAGCAAGAGAATTAATTGGGAAAGCATCCTTTGTGAAGTTATGAGTCAAAATAAAAAAAGTGTACAGCAGGCGCTGGGAAGCAATTTTAAGCAATAAAAACTGCAAATGTGTGTAAAACTCCAACCAAAGCTTTGGGATTCAAACCACTGCCTGTAAGTAGTATAAAGGGGAGAGTTTTACTCTAAAAAGCAAGAGAATTTACCGGGAAAGCATCTTTAGTGAAGTTATGAGTTATAATAAAAATAAGTGTACAGCAGGCGCTGGGAAGCATTTTTAAGCGATAAAAACTGCAAATGTGTCTAAAACTCCAACCAAAGCTTTGAGATTCAAACCACTGCCTGTAACTAGTATAAAGGGGAGAGTTTTACTCTAAAAAGCAAGATAATTTACTGGGAAAGCATCCTTTGTGAAGTTATGAGTCAAAATAAAAAAAGTTTACAAAGGCGCTCGGAAGCATTTTTCAGCAATAAAAACTGCAAATGTGTATAAAACTCCAACCAAAGCTTTGGGATTTAAACCACAACCTGCAACTTGTATAAAGCGGAGTGTTATACGATAAAAACAAGAGAATTTACTGGGAAAGAATCCTTTGTGAAGTATGAGTTAAAATAAAAAAAGTGTACAGCAGAGGGAGCTGGGGAGCATTTTTAAGTAATAAAAACAGCAAATGTGTGTAAAACTCCAACCAAAGCTTTGGTATTCAAACAATTGCCTGTAACACGTATAAAGGGGATAGTTTTACTCGAAAAAGCAAGTGAATTTTCTGGGAAAGCATCCTTTGTGAAGTTATGAGTTCAAATAAAAAAAGTGTACAGCAGAGGGAGCTGGGGAGCATTTTTAAGTAATAAAAACAGCAAATGTGTGTAAAACTCCAACCAAAGCTTTGGGATTCAAACCACTGCCTGCAACTCGTATAAACGGGAGAGTTTTACTGTAAAAAGCAAGAGAATTCACTGGGAAAGAATCCTTTGTGAAGTTATGAGTTCAAATAAAAAAAGTGTACAGCAGAGGGAGCTGGGGAGCATTTTTAAGTAATAAAAACAGCAAATGTGTGTCAAACTCCAACCAAAGCTTTGGGATTCAAACCACTGCCTGCAACTAGAACAAAGAGGAGAGTTTTATTCTAAAAATCAAGAGAATTTACTGGGAAAGCATCCTTTGTGAAGTTATGAGTCAACATAAAAAAAGTGTACAGCAGGCGCTGGGAAGCATTTTTAAGCGATAAAAACTGCAAATGTGTGTAAAACTCCAACCAAAGCTTTGGGATTCAAACCACTGCCTGTAACTAGTATCAAGGGTAGAGTTCCACTCTAAAAAGCAAGAGACTTTACTGGGAAAGCATCCTTTGTGAATTTATAAATGAAAATAAAAAAAGTGTACAGCAGGCGCTGGGAAGCATTTTTAAGCAATAAAAACAGCAAATATGTGTAAAACTCCAACCAAAGCTTTGGGATTCAAACCACTTTCTGTAACTAGTATAAAGGGGAGAGATTTACTCTCAAAAGCAAGAGAATTTACTGGGAAAGCATCCTTTGGGAAGTTATGAGTTAAAATATAAAAAGTGTACAGCAGAGGGAGCTGGGGAGCATTTTTAAGCAATAAAAACAGCAAATGTGTGTAAAACTCCAACCAAAGCTTTGGGATTCAAACCACTTTCTGTAACTAGTATAAAGGGGAGAGATTTACTCTCAAAAGCAAGAGAATTTACTGGGAAAGCATCCTTTGGGAAGTTATGAGTTAAAATATAAAAAGTGTACAGCAGAGGGAGCTGGGGAGCATTTTTAAGCAATAAAAACAGCAAATGTGTGTAAAACTCCAACCAAAGCTTTGGGATTCAAACCACTGCCTGTAACTCGTATAAACGGGAGAGTTTTACTGTAAAAAGCAAGAGAATTTACTGGGAAAGCATCCTTTGTGAAGTTATGAGTTAAAATAAAAAAGTCTACAGCAGAGGGAGCTGGGGAGCATTTTTAAGTAATAAAAACAGCAAATGTGTGTAAAACTCCAACCAAAGCTTTGGGATTCAAACCACTACCTGTAACTAGTTTTCAGGGGAGAGTTCTCCTCTAAAAAGAAAGAGACTTTAATGGGAAAGCATCCATTGTGAAGTTATGAGTCAAAATAAAAAAAAGTGTACAGCAGGCGCTGAGAAGCATTTTTAAGCAATAACAACAACAAATGTGTGTAAAACTCCAACCAAAGCTTTGGGATTCAAACAACTGCATGTAACGAGTTTAAAGGGGAGAGTTCTCCTCTAAAAGCCAAGATACTTTATTGGGAAAGCATCCTTTGTGAAGTTATGAGTTACAATAAAAAAAAGTGTACAGCAGAGGGAGCTGGGAAGCATTTTTTAGCAATAAAAACTGCAAATGTGTGTAAAACTCAAACCAAAGCTTTGGGATTCAAACCACTACCTGTAACTAGCATAAAGGGGAGAGTTTTACTCAAAGATGCAAGAGAATTTACTGGGAAAGCATCCTTTGTGAAGTTATGAGTCAAATAAAAAAAGTGTACAGCAGGCACTGGGAAGCATTTTAAGCAACAAAAACTGCAAATGTGTGTAAAAAACCCCAACCAAAGCTTTGGGACTCAAACCACGGCCTGTAACTGGGATAAAGCGGAGTTTTACACTAAAAAGCAAGAGAATTTACTGGGACAGCATCCTTTGTGAAGTTTTGAGTTACAATAAAAAAAGTGTGCAACATGCGCAGGGAAGCATTTTTTAAGCGATAAAAACTGCAAATGTATCTAAAAACTCCAACCAAAGCTTTGGGATTCAAACCACCTGCCTGCAAACATGTATAAAGGGGAGAGTTCTACTCTAAAAAGCAAGAGACTTTACTGGGAAAGCATTATTTGTGAAGTTATGAGTGAAAATAAAATAAGTGTACAGCAGAGGGAGCTGGGAAGCATTTTAAGCAATAAAAACAGCAAAATGTTTGTAAAAACTCCAACCAAAGCTTTGGGATTCAAACCACTGCCTGTAACTAGTATAAAGGGGAGAGTTTTACTCTAAAAACCAAGAGAATTAACTGGGAAAGCAATCCTTTGTGAAGTTATGAGGTGAAAATAAAAAAAGTGTACAGCAGAGGAGCTGGGAAGCATTTTTAAGCGATTAAAAACTGCAAATGTGTGTAAAACTCACACCAAAGCTTTGGGATTCAAACCACTACCTGTAACTAGTTTAAGAGGGAGAGTTCTACTCTCAAAAGCAAGAGACTTTATTGGGAAAGCATCCTTTGTGAAGTTATGAGTTCAAAATAAAAAAAAAGTGTACAGCAGGCGCTGGGAAGCATTTTTAAGCAATAAAAACAACAAATGTGTGTAAAACTCCAACCAAAGCTTTGGGATTCAAACCACTGCCTGTAACTCGTATAAAGGGGAGAGTTCTTGCTCTCAAAATCAATAGACTTTACTGGGAAAGCATCCTTTGTGAAGTTATGAGTTAACAATAAAAAAAAGTGTACAGCAGAGGGAAGCTGGGAAGCATTTATAAGCAATAAAAACATGCAAATGTGTGTAAAACTCCAAACAAAGCTTTGGATTCAAACCACTGCCTGTAACTAGTACAAAGGGCAGATTTTTACTTTAAATGCAAGAGAATTTACTTGGAATGCATCCTTTGTGAAGTTATGAGTCAAAAGAAAAAAAATGTGTTACAGCATTCGCTGGGAAGCATTTTTCAGCAATAAAAACAGCGAATGTGTGTAAAACTCCAACAAAGAATAAAAAAGAAAACAAAGAGAAGACAAACCAAAAACAAGACAATATAGAATGAAATAACTACAAAATAGATTTAAATAAACAAATCCACAACAATAAACAAAAAATAAAAAAATAAAGTAAGAACCAAAAAAAGAAAATAAAACAAAAGGAAAAAAAGAAACAAAAAAAAAGGACTCTACTAAAAAAAGAGGAAAAATCTAGGAAAAAAAAAAAAAAAAAAGAAAAAAAATAGATTCAAAAAAAAAGCAAAAAAGAAATAAAGAAAATAAGAAGAAGATCTCCAAAAAAGTAAAAAAAAAAATCCAAAAAGAAAAAAAATTAAAAAAAAAAAAAAAGACGAAGTCATAATAAAAAAAGACAAGAAAAAAGAAAAAAAAATAGAGATAAGTAATAAAAAAAGAATGAGTGGGAAAACCAAAAAAAAAAAAATAAAAAAAAACTAAAAAAAAAAGAAAAAAAAAAAAAAGGTAAAAAAAAAACAAAAAAAAAAAAAAAAAGACAAAAAAAAAAATACAATCAAAGAAAAAAAACAAAACACAAAATAAAATAAAAAAAAAAAAAAAAACAAAAAAAAGAAAATTATAAACAATGGAGAGGAAAGCACATGTGAATTTATGGAGCAAATAAAAAGAAGATAAAGTACAGCAGGCGCATAGAAGCATATTTTAAGCACAGCACATGTGAGATAACACACACTCGAGAAACTAACTCCACACCTGATAACTAGAAATACTAAAGGATGAAGTAAAAACAAAGAAACTCAAAAGAAACAAGAGTCAAAAATACAGAAAGCATCAGTGAAGATAAGAGGAAAAAACACGACAGAAAGATAGAAACATAGCGCAGGAAGCCAAAAATACAGCACCAACGCAAAGAGAGAAAAAACGTCAACTAAAACCACAGCTTTCGAGGATTCTTAGCCACGCACTGATACTGACTGTAACGAGTGACAATATAGGGAGAGTTCTTACTCGAGCCAAGAGATCTTACTGGGAAAGGCATCCATTTGTGAAAGTCAAGAGTCCAAAATAAAGAAACGTGTACAGCAGAGGACGCTGGGAAGCATTTTTAGCAATAAAAACTGCAAATGTGGTAAAAACTCCAACCAAAGCTTTGGGATTCAAACCACTGCCTGTAAACTAGTATAAAGGGGAGAGTTTACTCTAAAATGCAAGAGAATTTATTGGAAAGCATCCTTTGTGAGTTATGAGTCAAAATAAAAAAAGTGTACAGCAGAGGCGCTGGGAAGCATTTT
The DNA here is from genome assembly GCF_024500275.1 of Phycodurus eques. NCBI lineage: Eukaryota > Metazoa > Chordata > Actinopteri > Syngnathiformes > Syngnathidae > Phycodurus > Phycodurus eques. The sequence continues at coordinate 15,566 of NW_026904467.1, read as the reverse complement.
AAGCAATACAAACATGCAAATGTGTGTTAAAAACTCAACCAAAGCTGGGATTCAAACCACTGCTGTAACTATGTATAAATGGGAGAGTTTTTTACTCTAAAAGCAAGAGATTTACTGGGAAAGCATCCTTTGTGAAGTTATGAGTCAAAAATAAAAAGTGTCAGCAGGCGCTGGGAAGGCATTTTAAGCAATAAAAACAGCAAATGTGTGTAAACTACAACCAAACTTTGGGATTCAAACAACTGCCTGTAACTAGTCTAAAGGGGAGAGTTCACTCTAAAAGCAAGATACTTACTGGAGAAAGCATCCTTTGTGAAGTTATGAGTAAAATAAAAAAGTGTACAGCAGCGCTGGGAAGCATTTTTTAAGCAATTAACAAACTGCAAATGTGTTAAAACTCCAACCAAAGCTTTGGGATCAAACCACTGCTGTAACTAGTATAAAGGGGAGAGTTTTACTCTAAAAAGCAAGAGAATTTACTGGGAAAGCATCCTTTGTGAAGTATGAGTACAATAAAAAAAGTGTACAGCAGAGCGCTGGGAAGCATTTCTTAGCAATACAAACTGCCAATGTGTGTAAAACTCAACCAAAGCTTTGGGATTCAAAACCACTGCCTGTAACTAGTATAAGGGAGAGTTTTACTCTAAAAAGCAAAGAGTTACTGGGAAAGCATCCTTTGTGAAGTTATGAGTCACAATAAAAAAAGTGCTACAGCAGGGGCTGGGAAGCATTTTTAAGCAATAAAAACAGCAAATGTGTGTAAAACTCCAACCAAAGCTTGGGATTCAAACCACTGTGTCGAATGTATAAAGGGGAGACGTTCTCTTAAAAGCAAGATACTTTAACTGGGGAAGCATCCTTGTGAAGTTATGATTAAAATAAAAAAAAGTGTACAGCAGGCGCTGGGAAGCATTTTTAAGCAATAAAATGCAAATGTGTGTAAAACTCAACCAAGCTTTGGGATTTCAAACCATGCTGTAACGAGTATAAAGGGGAGAGTTTACTCTAAAGAGCAAGAGAATTTACATGGGAAAGCATCCTTTGTGAAGTTATGAGTCAGTGTACAGCAGGCGCTGGAAGCATTTTTAAGCAATAAAAACTACAAATGTGTGTAAAACTCAACCAAAGCTTTGGGATTCAAACCACTGCCTGTAAATAGTATAAAGGGGAGAGTTCTACTCGAAAAAGCAAGAGAATTTACTGGGAAAGCATCCTTTGTGAAGTTATGAGTGAAAATAAAAAAAGTGTACAGCAGAGGGAGCTGGGGAGCATTTTTAAGTCATAAAAACAGCAAATGTGTGTAAAACTCCAACCAAAGCTTTGGGATTCAAACCACTGCCTGTAAATAGTATAAAGGGGACAGTTCTCCTCGAAAAAGCAAGAGAATTTACTGGGAAAGCATCCTTGTGAAGTTATGAGTCAAAATGAAAAAAAGTGTACAGCAGGCGCTGGGAAGCATTTTTAAGCAATAAAAACTGCAAATGTGTGTAAAACTCACAAACCACAACCTGGAACTTGTATAAAGGGGAGAGTTTTACTCTAAAAAGCAAGAGAATTTACTGGGAAAAGCATCCTTTGTGAAGTTCTGAGTCAAAATAAAAAAACTTTACACAGGCGCTGGGAAGCATTTTTCAGCAATAAAAACTGCAAATGTGTGTAAAACTCCAACCAAAGCTTTGGGATTCAAACCACAACCTGCAACTAGTATAAAGGCGGAGTTTTATCGATAAAAACAAGAGAATTTACTGGGAAAGCATCCTTTGTGAAGTTATGAGTCAAAATAAAAAAAGTGTACAGCAGCCGCTGGGGAGCATTTTTAAGAAATAAAAACTGCAAATGTGTGTAAATCTCACAAACCACAAACACCTGTAACTAGTATAAAGGGGGTAGTTTTACTATAAAAAGCAAGAGAATTTACTGGGAAAGCATCCTTTGTGAAGTTATGAGTCAAAATAAAAAAAGTGTACAGCAGGCGCTGGGAAGCATTTTTAAGCGATAAAAACTGCAAATGTGTGTAAAACTCAAACCAAAGCTTTGGTATTCAAACCACTGCCTGTAACTAGTATGAAAGGGGAGAGTTTTACTCTAAAAAGCAAGAGAATTACTGGGAAAGCATCCTTTGTGAAGTTATGAGTCAAAATAAAAAAAGTGTACAGCAGGCGCTGCGGAAGCATATTAAGCAATAAAAACTACAAATGTGTGTAAAACTCCAACCAAAGCTTTGGGATTCAAACCACTACCTGTAACTAGCATAAAGGGGAGAGTTTCTACTCGAAAAAGCAAGAGACTTTACTTGGAAAGCATCATTTGTGAAGTTATGAGTGACAGTGTACAGCAGAGGGAGCTGGAAGCATTTAAGCGATAAAAACTGCAAATGTGTGTAAAACTCCAACCAAAGCTTTGGTATTCAAACCACAACCTGCAACTAGTATAAAGGGTAGAGTTTTACTCTAAAAAGCAAGATAATTTACTGGGAAAGCATCCTTTGTGAAGTTATGAGTCAAATAAAAAAAAGTGTACAGCAGGCGCTGGAAGCCTTTTTAAGCGATAAAAACTGCAAATGTGTGATAAAACTCACAAACCACTGCCTGTAAACTAGTATAAAGGGGAGAGTTTTACTCGAAAAAGCAACAGAATTTACTGGGAAAAGCATCCTTTGGGAAGTTATGAGTTACAATAAAAAAATGTGGACAGCAGAGGGAGCTGGGGAGCATTTTTAAGCAATAAAATCAGCAAATATGTGTAAAACTCCAACCAAAGCTTTAGGATTCAAACCACTGCCTGTAACTAGTATAAAGGGGAGAGTTTTACTCTAAAAATCAAGAGAATTTACTTGGAAATCATCCTTTGTGCAGTTATGAGATCCAATCAAAAAAAGTGTACAGCAGAGGAAGCTGGGAAACATTTTAAGCGATAAAAACTGCAAATGTTTGTAAAACTCCAACCAAAGCTTTGAAATTCAAACCACAACCTGCAACTAGTATAAAGGGGAGAGTTTTACTCTAAAAAGCAAGAGAATTTAATGGGAAAGCATCCTTTGTGAAGTTATGATTTACAATAAAAAAAGTGTACAGCAGAGGGAGCTCGGAAGCCTTTTTAAGCAATAAAAACTGCAAATGTGTGTAAAACTCCAACCAAAGCTTTGGGATTCAAACCACTGCCTGTAACTAGTATAAAGGGGAGAGTTTGTCTCCAAAAAGCAAGAGAATTTACTGGGAAAGCATCCTTTGTAAAGTTAGAAGTTACAATAAAAAAAGTGTACAGCAGAGGGAGCTGGGGAGCATTTTGAAGCAATAAAAATCAGCAAATGTGTGTAAAACTCCATCCAAAGCTTTGGGATTCAAACCACTGCCACTAACTAGTGTAAAGGGGAGAGTTTTTCTCTAAAAAGTAAGAGAATTAACTGTGAAAGCTTCCTTTGTGAAGTTATGAGTCACAAATAAAAAAAGTGTTCAGCAGAGGGAGCTGGGATGCATTTTTTAGCAATAAAAACTGCAAATGTGTGTAAAACTCCAACCAAAGCTTTGGGATTCAAACCACTGCCTGTAATTCGTATAAAGGGCAGAGTTCTCCTCGAAAAAGCAAGAGAATTTACTGGGAAAGCATCCTTTGTGAAGTTATGAGTCAAAATGAAAAAAGTGTACAGCAGGGGCTGGGAAGCATTTTTAAGCGATAAAAACTGCAAATGTGTGTAAAACTCCAAACAAAGCTTTTGGATTCAAACCACAACCTGTAACGAGTATAAAGGGGAGAATTTTACTCTAAAAAGCAAGATAATTGACTGGGAAAGCATCTTTAGTGAAGTTATGAGTTACATTAAAAAAGTGTTCAGCAGAGGGAGATGGGAAGCATTTTTAAGCGATTAAAAACTGCAAATGTGTGGAAAACTCCAACCAAAGCTTTTGGATTCAAACCACTGCCTTTAACTAGTATAAATGGGAGAGTTCTACTCTAAAAAGAAAGAGAATTTACCGGGAAAGCATCCTTTGTGAAGTTATGAGTCAAAATAAAAAAAGTGTACAGCAGGCGCTGGGAAGCATTTTTAAGCGATAAAAACTGCAAATGTGTGGAAAACTCAAACCAAAGATTTGGGATGTAAACCACTACCTTTAACTAGTATAAATGGGAGAGTTCTACTCTAAAAAGCAAGAGAATTTACTGGGAAAGCATCATTTGTGAAGTTATGAGTCAAAATAAAAAAAGTTTACAGCAGGCGCTCGGAAGAATTTTTAAGCAATAAAAACTGTAAATGTGTGTAAAACTCCAACCAAAGCTTTGGTATTCTAACCACAACCTGCAACTAGTATAAAACGGGAGAGTTTTACTCTAAAAAGCAAGATAATTTACTGGGAAAGCATCCTTTGTAAAGTTATGAGTCAAAATAAAAAAAAGTGTACAGCAGGCGCTGGGAAGCATTTTTAAGCAATAAAAACTGCAAATGTGTGTAAAACTCAAACCAAAGCTTTGGGATGCAAACCACTGCCTTTAACTAGTATAAAGGGGAGGGTTTTACTCTAAAAAGCAAGAGAATTTACTGGGAAAGCATCTTTAGTGAAGTTATGAGTTACATTAAAAAAAGTGTTCAGCAGAGGGAGATGGGAAGCATTTTAAGCGATTAAAAACTGCAAATGTGTGGAAAACTCCAACCAAACCTTTGGGATTCAAACCACTGCCTGTAACTAGTATAAAGGGGAGAGTTCTACTCTAAAAATCAATAGAATTTACTGGGAAAGCATCCTTTGTGAAGTTATGAGTCAAAATAGAAAAAGTGTACAGCAGGCACAGGGAAGCATTTTTAAGCGATAAAAACTGCAAATGTGTGTAAAACTCCAACCAAAGCTTTTGGATTCAAACCACAACCTGTAACTAGTATAAATGGGAGAGTTTTACTCTAAAAAGCAAGAGAATTTACCGGGAAAGCATCCTTCGTGAAGTTATGAGTGACAATAAAAAAAGTGTACAGCAGAGGGAGCTGGGAAGCATTTTTAAGCGATAGAAACTGCAAATGTGTGTAAAACTCACAAACCACTGCCTGTAACTAGTATAAAGGGGAGAGTTTTACTCTCAAAAGCAAGAGAATTTACTGGGAAAGCATCCTTTGTGAAGTTATGAGTCAAAATAAAAAAAGTGTACAGCAGGGGGCTGGGGAGCATTTTGAAGCAATAAAATCAGCAAATGTGTGTAAAACTCCATCCAAAGCTTTGGGATTCAAACCACTGCCTCTAACTAGTGTAAAGGGGAGAGTTTTTCTCTAAAAAGTAAGAGAATTTACTGGGAAAGCATCCTTTGTGAAGTTATGAGTCAAAATAAAAAAAGTGTACAGCAGGGGCTGGGAAGCATTTTTAAGCGATAAAAACTGCAAATGTGTGTAAAACTCCAACCAAAGCTTTGGGATTCAAACCACTGCCTGTAATTCGTATAAAGGGCAGAGTTCTCCTCGAAAAAGCAAGATAATTTACTGGGAAAGCATCCTTTGTGAAGTTATGAGTCAAAATAAAAAAAGTGTACAGCAGGGGCTGGGAAGCATTTTTAAGCGATAAAAAACTGCAAATGTGTGTAAAACTCCAAACAAAGCTTTGGGATTCAAACCACAACCTGTAACGAGTATAAAGGGGAGAGTTTTACACTAAAAAGCAAGATAATTGACTGGGAAAGCATCTTTAGTGAAGTTATGAGTTACATTAAAAAAAGTGTTCAGCAGAGGGAGATGGGAAGCATTTTTAAGCGATTAAAAAACTGCAAATGTGTGGAAAACTCCAACCAAAGCTTTTGGATTCAAACCACTGCCTTTAACTAGTATAAATGGGAGAGTTCTACTCTAAAAAGCAAGAGAATTTACTGGGAAAGCATCCTTTGTGAAGTTATGAGTTAAAATAAAAAAAGTGTACAGCAGGCGCTGGGAAGCATTTTTAAGCGATAAAAACTGCAAATGTGTGGAAAAACTCAAACCAAAGCTTTGGGATGTAAACCACTACCTTTAACTAGTATAAATGGGAGAGTTCTACTCTAAAAAGCAAGAGAATTTACTGGGAAAGCATCATTTGTGAAGTTATGAGTCAAAATAAAAAAAGTTTACAGCAGGCGCTCGGAAGAATTTTTAAGCAATAAAAACTGTAAATGTGTGTAAAACTCCAACCAAAGCTTTGGTATTCTAACCACAACCTGCAACTAGTATAAACGGGAGAGTTTTACTCTAAAAAGCAAGAGAATTTACTGGGAAAGCATCCTTTGTAAAGTTAGAAGTTACAATAAAAAAAGTGTACAGCAGAGGGAGCTGGGGAGCATTTTGAAGCAATAAAATCAGCAAATGTGTGTAAAACTCCATCCAAAGCTTTGGGATTCAAACCACTGCCTCTAACTAGTGTAAAGGGGAGAGTTTTTCTCTAAAAAGTAAGAGAATTTACTGGGAAAGCATCCTTTGTGAAGTTATGAGTCAAAATAAAAAAGTGTACAGCAGGGGCTGGGAAGCATTTTTAAGCGATAAAAACTGCAAATGTGTGTAAAACTCCAACCAAAGCTTTGGGATTCAAACCACTACCTGTAATTCGTATAAAGGGCAGAGTTCTCCTCGAAAAAGCAAGAGAATTTACTGGGAAAGCATCCTTTGTGAAGTTATGAGTCAAAATAAAAAAAGTGTACAGCAGGGGCTGGGAAGCATTTTTAAGCGATAAAAACTGCAAATGTGTGTAAAACTCCAAACAAAGCTTTGGGATTCAAACCACAACCTGTAACGAGTATAAAGGGGAGAGTTTTACTCTAAAAAGCAAGATAATTGACTGGGAAAGCATCTTTAGTGAAGTTATGAGTTACATTAAAAAAAGTGTTCAGCAGAGGGGGATGGGAAGCATTTTTAAGCGATTAAAAACTGCAAATGTGTGGAAAACTCCAACCATAGCTTTTGGATTCAAACCACTGCCTTTAACTAGTATAAATGGGAGAGTTCTACTCTAAAAAGCAAGAGAATTTACTGGGAAAGCATCCTTTGTAAAGTTATGAGTCAAAATAAAAAAAGTGTACAGCAGGCGCTGGGAAGCATTTTTAAGCGATAAAAACTGCAAATGTGTGGAAAACTCAAACCAAAGCTTTGGGATGTAAACCACTACCTTTAACTAGTATAAATGGGAGAGTTCTACTCTAAAAAGCAAGAGAATTTACTGGGAAAGCATCATTTGTGAAGGTTTGAGTCAAAATAAAACAAATTTACAGCAGGCGCTCGGAAGAATTTTTAAGCAATAAAAACTGTAAATGTGTGTAAAACTCCAACCAAAGCTTTGGTATTCTAACCACAACCTGCAACTAGTATAAACGGGAGAGTTTTACTCTAAAAAGCAAGATAATTAACTGGGAAAGCATCCTTTGTAAAGTTATGAGTGACAATAAAAAAAGTGTACAGCAGAGGGAGCTTGGAAGCATTTTTAAGCGATAAAAACTCAAATGTGTGTAAAACTCCAACCAAAGCTTTTGGATTCAAACCACTGCTTGTAACTCGTATAAATGGGAGAGTTTTACTCTAAAAAGCAAGAGAATTTACTGGGAAAGCATCATTTGTGAAATTCTGAGTCAAAAGATAAAAAATCTACAGCATGCGCTGGGTAGCATTTTTTAAGCAATAAAAACTGCAAATGTGTGTTAAACTCCAACCAAAGCTTTGGGATTCAAACCACTACCTGTAATTCGTATAAAGGGCAGAGTTCTCCTCGAAAAAGCAAGAGAATTTACTGGGAAAGCATCCTTTGTGAAGTTATGAGTCAAAATAAAAAAAGTGTACAGCAGGGGCTGGGAAGCATTTTTAAGCGATAAAAACTGCAAATGTGTGTAAAACTCCAAACAAAGCTTTGGGATTCAAACCACAACCTGTAACGAGTATAAAGGGGAGAGTTTTACTCTAAAAAGCAAGATAATTGACTGGGAAAGCATCTTTAGTGAAGTTATGAGTTAAATTAAAAAAAGTGTTCAGCAGAGGGGGATGGGAAGCATTTTTAAGCGATTAAAAACTGCAAATGTGTGGAAAACTCCAACCATAGCTTTTGGATTCAAACCACTGCCTTTAACTAGTATAAATGGGAGAGTTCTACTCTAAAAAGCAAGAGAATTTACTGGGAAAGCATCCTTTGTGAAGTTATGAGTCAAAATAAAAAAAGTGTACAGCAGGCGCTGGGAAGCATTTTTAAGCGATAAAAACTGCAAATGTGTGGAAAACTCAAACCAAAGCTTTGGGATGGAAACCACTACCTTTAACTAGTATAAATGGGAGAGTTCTACTCTAAAAAGCAAGAGAATTTACTGGGAAAGCATCATTTGTGAAGTTATGAGTCAAAATAAAAAAATTTTACAGCAGGCGCTCGGAAGAATTTTTAAGCAATAAAAACTGTAAATGTGTGTAAAACTCCAACCAAAGCTTTGGTATTCTAACCACAACCTGCAACTAGTATAAACGGGAGAGTTTTACTCTAAAAAGCAAGATAATTAACTGGGAAAGCATCCTTTGTAAAGTTATGAGTCACAATAATAAAAGTGTACAGCAGAGGGAGCTTGGAAGCATTTTTAAGCAATAAAAACTCAAATGTGTGTAAAACTCCAACCAAAGCTTTTGGATTCAAACCACTGCTTGTAACTCGTATAAATGGGAGAGTTTTACTCTAAAAAGCAAGAGAATTTACTGGGAAAGCATCATTTGTGAAGTTCTGAGTCAAAAGATAAAAAATCTACAGCAGGCGCTGGGTAGCATTTTTTAAGCAATAAAAACTCAAATGTGTGTAAAACTCCAACCAAAGCTTTTGCATTCAAACCACTGCCTGTAACTCGTATAAAGGGGAGAGTTTTACTCTAAAAAGCAAGAGAATTTACCGGGAAAGCATCCTTAGTGAAGTTATGAGTGACAAAAAAAAAGTGTACAGCAGAGGGAGCTGGGAAGTATTTTTAAGCGATAAAAACTGCAAATGTGTGTAAAACTCCAACCAAAGCTTTGGTATTCAAACCACAACCTGCAACTAGTATAAAGGGGAGAGTTTTACTCTAAAAAGCAAGAGAATTTACTGGGAAAGCATCCTTTGTGAAGTTGTGAGTCAAAAAAAAAGTGTACAGCAGGCGCTGGGAAGCATTTTTAAGCAATAAAAACTGCAAATGTGTGTAAAACTCAAACCAAAGCTTTGGGATGCAAACCACTGCCTTTAATTAGTATAAAGGGGTGGGTTTTACTCTAAAAAGCAAGAGAATTTACTGGGAAAGCATCCTTTGTGAAGTTATGAGTTACATTAAAAAAAGTGTTCAGCAGGCGCTGGGAAGCATTTTTAAGCGATAAAAACTGCAAATGTGTGGAAAACTCAAACCAAAGCTTTGGGATGTAAACCACTACCTTTAACTAGTATAAATGGGAGAGTTCTACTCTAAAAAGCAAGAGAATTTACTGGGAAAGCATCATTTGTGAAGTTATGAGTCAAAATAAAAAAATTTTACAGCAGGCGCTCGGAAGAATTTTTAAGCAATAAAAACTGTAAATGTGTGTAAAACTCCAACCAAAGCTTTGGTATTCTAACCACAACCTGCAACTAGTATAAACGGGGGAGTTTTACTCTAAAAAGCAAGATAATTAACTGGGAAAGCATCCTTTGTAAAGTTATGAGTCACAATAAAAAAAGTGTACAGCAGAGGGAGCTTGGAAGCATTTTTAAGCGATAAAAACTCAAATGTGTGTAAAACTCCAACCAAAGCTTTTGGATTCAAACCACTGACTGTACCTAGTATAAAAGGGAGAGTTCTACTCTAAAAAGCAAGAGAATTTACTGGGAAAGCTTCCTTTGTGAAGTTGTGAGTCAAAAAAAAAGTGTACAGCAGGCGCTGGGAAGCATTTTTAAGCAATAAAAACTGCAAATGTGTGTAAAACTCAAACCAAAGCTTTGGGATGCAAACCACTGCCTTTAACTAGTATAAAGTGGAGGGTTTTACTCTAAAAAGCAAGAGAATTTACTGGGAAAGCATCCTTTGTGAAGTTATGAGTTCCATTAAAAAAAGTGTTCAGCAGAGGGAGATGGGAAGCATTTTTAAGCGATTAAAAACTGCAAATGTGTGGAAAACTCCAACCAAAGCTTTTGGATTCAAACCACTGCCTTTAACTAGTATAAATGGGAGAGTTCTACTCTAAAAAGCAAGAGAATTTACTGGGAAAGCATCCTTTGTGAAGTTATGAGTCAAATTAAAAAAAGTGTACAGCAGGCGCTGGGAAGCATTTTTAAGCGATAAAAACTGCAAATGTGTGGAAAACTCAAACCAAAGCTTTGGGATGTAAACCACTACCTTTAACTAGTATAAATGGGAGAGTTCTACTCTAAAAAGCAAGAGAATTTACTGGGAAAGCATCATTTGTGAAGTTATGAGTCAAAATAAAAAAAGTTTACAGCAGGCGCTCGGAAGAATTTTTAAGCAATAAAAACTGTAAATGTGTGTAAAACTCCAACCAAAGCTTTGGTATTCTAACCACAACCTGCAACTAGTATAAAGGGGAGAGTTTTACTCTAAAAAGCAAGATAATTTACTGGGAAAGCATCATTTGTAAAGTTATGAGTCAAAATAAAAAAAGTGTACAGCAGGCGCTGGGAAGCATTTTTAAGCGATAAAAACTGCAAATGTCTGTAAAACTCACAAACCACTGCCTGTAACCAGTATAAAGGGGAGAGTTTTACTCTAAAAAGCAACAGAATTTACTGGGAAAGCATCCTTTGGGAAGTTATGAGTCACAATAAAAAAAGTGTAAAGCAGAGGGAGCTTGGAAGCATTTTGAAGCGATAAAAACTCAAATGTGTATAAAACTCCAACCAAAGCTTTGGTATTCTAACCACAACCTGCAACTAGTATAAACGGGAGAGTTTTACTCTAAAAAGCAAGAGAATTTACCGGGAAAGCATCCTTCGTGAAGTTATGAGTGACAATTAAAAAAGTGTACAGCAGAGGGAGCTGGGAAGCATTTTTAAGCGATAGAAACTGCAAATGTGTGTAAAACTCACAAACCACTGCCTGTAACTAGTATAAAGGGGAGAGTTTTACTCTCAAAAGCAAGAGAATTTACTGGGAAAGCATCCTTTGTGAAGTTATGAGTCAAAATAAAAAAAGTGTACAGCAGGGGCTGGGGAGCATTTTGAAGCAATAAAATCAGCAAATGTGTGTAAAACTCCATCCAAAGCTTTGGGATTCAAACCACTGCCTCTAACTAGTGTAAAGGGGAGAGTTTTTCTCTAAAAAGTAAGAGAATTTACTGGGAAAGCATCCTTTGTGAAGTTATGAGTCAAAATAAAAAAAGTGTACAGCAGGGGCTGGGAAGCATTTTTAAGCGATAAAAACTGCAAATGTGTGTAAAACTCCAACCAAAGCTTTGGGATTCAAACCACTGCCTGTAATTCGTATAAAGGGCAGAGTTCTCCTCGAAAAAGCAAGAGAATTTACTGGGAAAGCATCCTTTGTGAAGTTATGAGTCAAAATAAAAAAAGTGTACAGCAGGGGCTGGGAAGCATTTTTAAGCGATAAAAACTGCAAATGTGTGTAAAACTCCAAACAAAGCTTTGGGATTCAAACCACAACCTGTAACGAGTATAAAGGGGAGAGTTTTACACTAAAAAGCAAGATAATTGACTGGGAAAGCATCTTTAGTGAAGTTATGAGTTACATTAAAAAAAGTGTTCAGCAGATGGAGATGGGAAGCATTTTTAAGCGATTAAAAACTGCAAATGTGTGGAAAACTCCAACCAAAGCTTTTGGATTCAAACCACTGCCTTTAACTAGTATAAATGGGAGAGTTCTACTCTAAAAAGCAAGAGAATTTACTGGGAAAGCATCCTTTGTGAAGTTATGAGTCAAAATAAAAAAAGTGTACAGCAGGGGCTGGGAGCATTTTGAAGCAATAAAATCAGCAAATGTGTGTAAAACTCCATCCAAAGCTTTGGGATTCAAACCACTGCCTCTAACTAGTGTAAAGGGGAGAGTTTTTCTCTAAAAAGTAAGAGAATTTACTGGGAAAGCATCCTTTGTGAAGTTATGAGTCAAAATAAAAAAAGTGTACAGCAGGGGCTGGGAAGCATTTTTAAGCGATAAAAACTGCAAATGTGTGTAAAACTCCAACCAAAGCTTTGGGATTCAAACCACTGCCTGTAATTCGTATAAAGGGCAGAGTTCTCCTCGAAAAAGCAAGAGAATTTACTGGGAAAGCATCCTTTGTGAAGTTATGAGTCAAAATAAAAAAAGTGTACAGCAGGGGCTGGGAAGCATTTTTAAGCGATAAAAACTGCAAATGTGTGTAAAACTCCAAACAAAGCTTTGGGATTCAAACCACAACCTGTAACGAGTATAAAGGGGAGAGTTTTACACTAAAAAGCAAGATAATTGACTGGGAAAGCATCTTTAGTGAAGTTATGAGTTACATTAAAAAAAGTGTTCAGCAGATGGAGATGGGAAGCATTTTTAAGCGATTAAAAACTGCAAATGTGTGGAAAACTCCAACCAAAGCTTTTGGATTCAAACCACTGCCTTTAACTAGTATAAATGGGAGAGTTCTACTCTAAAAAGCAAGAGAATTTACTGGGAAAGCATCCTTTGTGAAGTTATGAGTTAAAATAAAAAAAGTGTACAGCAGGCGCTGGGAAGCATTTTTAAGCGATAAAAACTGCAAATGTGTGGAAAACTCAAACCAAAGCTTTGGGATGTAAACCACTACCTTTAACTAGTATAAATGGGAGAGTTTCTACTCTAAAAAGCAAGAGAATTTACTGGGAAAGCATCATTTGTGAAGTTATGAGTCAAAATAAAAAAAGTTTACAGCAGGCGCTCGGAAGAATTTTTAAGCAATAAAAACTGTAAATGTGTGTAAAACTCCAACCAAAGCTTTGGTATTCTAACCACAACCTGCAACTAGTATAAACGGGAGAGTTTTACTCTAAAAAGCAAGATAATTTACTGGGAAAGCATCCTTTGTAAAGTTATGAGTCAAAATAAAAAAAGTGTACAGCAGGCGCTGGGAAGCATTTTTAAGCGATAAAAACTGCAAATATGTGTAAAACTCACAAACCACTGCCTGTAACTAGTATAAAGGGGAGAGCTTTACTCTAAAAAGCAAGATAATTGTCTGGGAAAGCATCTTTAGTGAAGTTATGAGTTACATTAAAAAAAGTGTTCAGCAGAGGGAGATGGGAAGCATTTTTAAGCGATAAAAAACTGCAAATGTGTGTAAAACTCCAACCAAAGCTTTGGGATTCAAACCACTGCCTGTAACAAGTATAAAGGGGAGAGTTTTCCTCTAAAATGCAAGATAATTTACTTGGAAAGCATCCTTTGTGAAGTTATGAGTCAAAATCAAGAAAGTGTACAGCAGAGGGATATGGGAAGCATTTTTAAGCAATAAAAACTGCAAATGTGTGTAAAATTTCAACCAAAGCTTTGGGATTCAAACCACTGCCTGTAACTAGTAAAAAGGGGAGAGTTTTTCTCCAAAAAGCAAGAGATATTACTGGGAAAGCATCCTTTGTAAAGTTACAATAAAAAAAAGTGTACAGCAGAGGGAGCTGGGGAGCATTTTTAAGCAATAAAATCAGCAAATGTGTGTAAAACTCAAACCAAACCTTTGGGATTCAAACCACTGCCTGTAACTAGTATAAAGGGGAGAGTTCTACTCTAAAAATCAATAGAATTTACTGGGAAAGCATCCTTTGTGAAGTTATGAGTCAAACTAGAAAAAGTGTACAGCAGGCACAGGGAAGCATTTTTAAGCGATAAAAACTGCAAATGTGTGTAAAGCTCCAACCAAAGCTTTTGGATTCAAACCACAACCTGTAACTAGTATAAATGGGAGAGTTTTACTCTAAAAAGCAAGAGAATTTACCGGGAAAGCATCCTTCGTGAAGTTATGAGTGACAATTAAAAAAGTGTACAGCAGAGGGAGCTGGGAAGCATTTTAAGCGATAGAAACTGCAAATGTGTGTAAAACTCACAAACCACTGCCTGTAACTAGTATAAAGGGGAGAGTTTTACTCTCAAAAGCAAGAGAATTTACTGGGAAAGCATCCTTTGTGAAGTTATGAGTCAAAATAAAAAAGTGTACAGCAGGGGCTGGGGAGCATTTTGAAGCAATAAAATCAGCAAATGTGTGTAAAACTCCATCCAAAGCTTTGGGATTCAAACCACTGCCTCTAAACTAGTGTAAAGGGGAGAGTTTTTCTCTAAAAAGTAAGAGAATTTACTGGGAAAGCATCCTTTGTGAAGTTATGAGTCAAAATAAAAAAGTGTACAGCAGGGGCTGGGAAGCATTTTTAAGCGATAAAAACTGCAAATGTGTGTAAAACTCCAAACAAAGCTTTGGGATTCAAACCACAACCTGTAACGAGTATAAAGGGGAGAGTTTTACACTAAAAAGCAAGATAATTGACTGGGAAAGCATCTTTAGTGAAGTTATGAGTTACATTAAAAAAAGTGTTCAGCAGAGGGAGATGGGAAGCATTTTTAAGCGATTAAAAACTGCAAATGTGTGGAAAACTCCAACCAAAGCTTTTGGATTCAAACCACTGCCTTTAACTAGTATAAATGGGAGAGTTCTACTCTAAAAAGCAAGAGAATTTACTGGGAAAGCATCCTTTTTGAAGTTATGAGTCAAATAAAAAAAGTGTACAGCAAGCGCTGGGAAGCATTTTTAAGCGATAAAAACTGCAAATGTGTGGAAAACTCAAACCAAAGCTTTGGGATGTAAACCACTACCTTTAACTAGTATAAATGGGAGAGTTCTACTCTAAAAAGCAAGAGAATTTACTGGGAAAGCATCATTTGTGAAGTTATGAGTCAAAATAAAAAAGTTTACAGCAGGCGCTGGGAAAGCATTTTTAAGCGATAAAAACTGCAAATATGTGTAAAACTCACAAACCACTGCCTGTAAACTAGTATAAAGGGGAGAGTTTTTACTCTAAAAAGCAAGATAATTGACTGGGAAAGCATCTTTAGTGAAGTTATGAGTTACATTAAAAAAAAGTGTTCAGCAGAGGGAGATGGGAAGCATTTTTAAGCGATAAAAAACTGCAAATGTGTGTAAAACTCCAACCAAAGCTTTGGGATTCAAACCACTGCCTGTAACAAGTATAAAGGGGAGAGTTTTCCTCTAAAATGCAAGATAATTTACTTGGAAAAGCATCCTTTGTGAAGTTATGAGTCAAAATCAAGAAAGTGTACAGCAGAGGGGAGATGGGAAGCATTTTTAAGCAATAAAAACTGCAAATGTGTGTAAAATTTCAACCAAAGCTTTGGGATTCAAACCACTGCCTGTAACTAGTAAAAAGGGGAGAGTTTTTCTCTAAAAAGCAAGAGAATTTACAAGGAAAGCATCCTTCGTGAAGTTATGAGTTACAATAAAAAAAAGTGTACAGAAGATGGAGCTTGGAAGCATTTTTAAGCGATAAAAACTGTAAATGTGTGTAAAACTCAAACCAAAGGTTTGGGATTCAAACCACTGCCTGTAACTCGTATAAAGGGGAGAGTTCTACTCTAAAAATCAAGAGAATTTAATGGGAAAGCATCCTTTGTGAAGTTATAAGTGAAAATAA
>NW_026904466.1:0-21654 GCF_024500275.1 Phycodurus eques | reverse complement strand
GAGCTAGTGGGTTAAGATTTGAAACAAACGATCGGTGGGAATCCAGCTTTCAGGGGAGTCCTCCCCCGAGTCTCTGGACGGCTGTGGGGCCGAGCAGCGAGCGTTAAAGCACTCAGTTTCGCTCCAGTAGGAGGCCTTTATTGACTAAATTGTAACATGACGACCTATGTGACTTTGGCATGACTTTTTAGCGCCTACTTTTGAGCTAGTGGGATAAGATTTGAAACAAATGATCGGTGGGAATCCAGCTTTCAGGGGACGCCTCCCCCGAGTCTCTGGACGGCTGTGGGGCAGAGTGGCGAGCGTTAAAGCACTCAGTTTCGGTCCAGTAGTAGGCCTTTATTGACTAAATTGTAACATGACGACCTATGTGATTTTGGCAGGACTTTTTAGCGCCTACTTTTCAGTTACTGGGCGAAGATTTGAAACAAACGATCGGTGGGAATCCAGCTTTCAGGGGAGGCCTCTTCCAAGTCTCTCGGAGGTGGTGGGGCTGAACGGCGAGCGTCATAGCACTCGTTTCTCTCCAGTAGTAGGCCTTTATTGACTAAATTGTAACATGACAACCTATGTGACTTTGGCAGGACTTTTTAGCGCTTACTTTTTACCTAGTGCGCTAAGATTTGAAACAAACGAACGGTGGGAATCCAGCTTTCAGGGGAGTCCTCCCCCGAGTCTCTGGACGGCTGTGGGGCCGAGCGGCGACCTTTAAAGCACTCAGTTTCGCTCGAGTACCATGACGACCGATTTGACTTCGGCACGACTTTAGGTCGCTTAATTTCAGCCTAGCGGGCTAGGAATTCACACAGACAATCCTTGGGAATCCAGCTTTCAGGGGACGCCTCCCTTGAGTCTCTGGACGGCTGTGGGGCCCAGCGGCGAGCATTAAAGCACTCAGTTTCGGTCCAGTAGGAGGCCTTTATTGACTAAATTGTAACATGACGACCTATGTGATTTTGGCAGGACTTTTTAGCGCCTACTTTTCAGCTACTGTGCTAGGATTTTAAACAAACGATCGGTGGGAATCCAGCTTTCAGGGGAGGCTTCTTCCAAGCCTCTCGGACTTCGTGGGGCCGAACGGCGAGCGTCAAAGCACTCGGTTTTTTTTCCAGTAGGAGGCCTTTATTGACTAAATTGTAACATGACAACCTATGTGACTTTGGCAGGACGTTTTAGCGCTTACTTCTGACCCAGTGGGCTAAGATTTGAAACAAACGATCGGTGGGAATCCAGCTTTCAGGGGAGTCCTCCCCCGAGTCTCTGGACGGCTGTGGGGCCGAGCGGCGAGCGTTAAAGCACTCAGTTTCGTTCCAGTAGGAGGCCTTTATTGACTAAATTGTAACATGACGACCTATGTGATTTTGGCAGGACTTTTTAGCGCCTACTTTTCAGCTACTGGGCGAAGATTTGAAACAAACGATCGGTGGGAATCCATCTTTCAGGGGAGGCCTCTGCCAAGCCTCTCGGAGTTTCGTGGGCCCGAACGGCGAGCGTCAAAGCACTCGGTTTCGCTCCAGTAGGAGGCCTTTATTGACTAAATTGTAACATGACAACCTATGCTACTTTGGCAGGACATTTTAGCGCTTACTTTTGAGCTAGTGCGCTAAGATTTGAAACAAACGATCGGTGGGAATCCAGCTTTCAGGGGAGGCCTCCCCCGAGTCTCTGGACGGCTTTCGGGTCGAACGGCGAGCGTCAAAGCACTCGGTTTCTCTCCAGTAGTTGGCCTTTATTGACTAAATTGTAACATGACGACCTATGTGATTTTGGCAGGACTTTTTAGCGCCTACTTTTCAGCTACTGGGCTAAGATTTGAAACAAACGATCGGTGGTAATCCAGCTTTCAGGGGAGGCCTCCCCCGAGTCTCTGGACGGCTGTGGGGCCGAGCGGCGAGCGTTTAAGCACTCAGTTTCGGTCCAGTAGGAGGCCTTTATTGGCTAAATTGTAACATGACGACCTATGTGATTTTGGCAGGACTTTTTAGCGCCTACTTTTCAGCTACTGGGCTAAGATTTGAAACAAATGATCGGTGGGAATCCAGCTTACAGCGGAGTCCTCCCCCGAGTCTCTGGACGGCTGTGGGGCCGAGCGGCGAACGTTAAAGCACTCAGTTTCGGTCCAGTAGGAGGCCTTTATTGGCTAAATTGTAACATGACGACCTATGTGATTTTGGCAGGACTTTTTAGCGCCTACTTTTCAGCTACTGGGCTAAGATTTGAAACAAATGATCGGTGGGAATCCAGCTTACAGCGGAGGCCTCCCCCGAGTCTCTGGACGGCTGTGGGGCCGAGCGGCGAACGTTTAAGCACTCAGTTTCGGTCCAGTAGGGGGCCTTTATTGGCTAAATTGTAACATGACGACCTATGTGATTTTGGCAGGACTTTTTAGCGCCTACTTTTCAGCTACTGGGCTAAGATTTGAAACAAATGATCGGTGGGAATCCAGCTTACAGCGGAGTCCTCCCCCGAGTCTCTGGACGGCTGTGGGGCCGAGCGGCGAACGTTAAAGCACTCAGTTTCGGTCCAGTAGGAGGCCTTTATTGGCTAAATTGTAACATGACGACCTATGTGATTTTTGTCAGGACTTCTTAGCGCCTACTTTTCAGCTACTGGGCTAAGATTTGAAACAAACGATCGGTGGGAATCCAGCTTTCAGGGGAGGCCTCTTCCAAGCCTCTCGGACGTCGTGGGGCCGAACGGCGAGCGTCAAAGCACTCGGTTTCGCTCCAGTAGGAGGCCTTTATTGACTAAATTGTAACATGACAACCTATGTGACTTTGGCAGGACGTTTTAGCGCTTACTTCTGACCCAGTGTGCTAAGATTTGAAATAAACGATCGGTGGGAATCCAGCTTTCAGGGGAGTCCTCCCCCGAGTCTCTGGACGGCTGTGGGGCCGAGCGGCGAGCGTTAAAGCACTCAGTTTCGCTCGAGTACCATGACGACCGATTTGACTTCGGCACGACTTTAGGTCGCTTAATTTCAGCCTAGCGGGCTAGGAATTCACACAGACAATCCTTGGGAATCCAGCTTTCAGGGGAGGCCACTTCCAAGCCTCTCAGAAGTCGTGGGGCCTATCGGCGAGCGTCAAAGCACTCGGTTTCGCTCCAGTAGTAGGCCTTTATTGACTAAATTGTAACATGACGACCTATGTGACTTTGGCAAGACTTTTTAGCGCTCACTTTTGAGCTAGTGGGCTAAGATTTGAAACAAAAAATCGGTGGGAATACAGCTTTCAGGAGAGGCCTCCCCCGAGTCTCTGGACAGCTGTGGGGCCGAACGGCGAGCGTCAAAGCACTTGGTTTCTCTCCAGTAGTCGGTCTTTATTGACTAAATTGTAACATGACGACCTATGTGACTTTGGCAGGACATTTTAGCGCCTAGTTTTGAGCTAGTGGGCTAAGATTTGAAACAAACGATCGGTGGGAATCCAGCTTTCAGGGGAGTCCTCCCCCGAGTCTCTGGACGGCTGTGGGGCCGAGCGGCGAGCGTTAAAGCACTCAGTTTCGGTCCAGTAGGAGGCCTTTATTGACTAAATTGTAACATGACGACCTATGTGATTTTGGCAGGACTTTTTAGCGCCTACTTTTCAGCTGCTGGGCTAAGATTTGAAACAAACGATCGGTGGGAATCCAGCTTTCAGGGGAGGCCTCTTCCAAGCCTCTCGGAGGTCGTGGGCCCGAACGGCGAGCGTCAAAGCACTCGGTTTCGCTCCAGTAGTGGGCCTTTATTGACTAAATTGTAACATGAGAACCTATGTGACTTTGGCAGGACATTTTAGCGCTTACTTTCGACCTAGTGCGCTAAGATTTGAAACAAACGATCGGTGGGAATCCAGCTTTCAGGGGAGGCCTCCCCCGAGTCTCTGGACAGCTGTGGGGCCGAACGACGAGCGTCAAAGCACTCGTTTTCGCTCCAGTAGTGGGCCTTTATTGACTAAATTGTAACATGACGACCTATGTGATTTTGGCAGGAGTTTTTAGCGCTTACGTTTGAGCTAGTGGGCTAAGATTTAAAACAAACGATCGGTGGGAATCCAGCTTTCAGGGGAGGCCTACCCCGAGTCTCTGGACTGCTGTGGGGCCGAGCGGCGACCGTTAAAGCACTCAGTTTCGCTCGAGTAGCATGAAGACCGATTTGACTTCGGCACGACTTTAGGTCACTTAATTTCAGCCTAGCGGGCTAGGAATTCAAACAGACAAGCCTTGGGAATCCAGCTTTCAAGGGAGGCCTCTTCCAAGCCTCTCGGAGCTTGTGGGGCTGAACGGCGAGCGTCGAAGCACTCGGTTTCGCTCCAGTCGTAGGCCTTTAATGACTAAATTGTAACTTGACGACCTATGTGACTTTGGCAAGACTTTTTAGCGCTTACTTTTGAGCTGGTGGGCTAAGATTTGAAACAAACGATCGGTGGGAATCCAGCTTTCAGGGGAGGCCTCCCCCGAGTCTCTGGACAGCTGTGGGGCCGAACGGCGAGCGTCAAAGCACTCGTTTTCGCTCCAGTAGTGGGCCTTTATTGACTAAATTTTAACATGACAACGTATGTGACTTTGGCAGGACTTTTTAGCGCTTACTTTTCACCTAGTGCGCTAAGATTTGAAACAAACGATCGGTGGGAATCCAGCTTTCAGCGGAATCCTCCCCCGAGTCTCTGGACGGCTGTGGGGCCGAGCGGCGAGCGTTACAGCACTTAGTTTCGGTCCAGTAGGAGGCCTTTATTGGCTAAATTGTAACAAGACGACCTATGTGATTTTGGCAGGACTTCTTAGCGCCTACTTTTCAGCTACTGGGCTAAGATTTGAAACAAACGATCGGTGGGAATCCAGCTTTCAGGGGAGGCCTCTTCCAAGCCTCTCGGACGTCGTGGGGCCGAACGGCGAGCGTCAAAGCACTCGGTTTCGCTCCAGTAGGAGGCCTTTATTGACTAAATTGTAACATGACAACCTATGTGACTTTGGCAGGACGTTTTAGCGCTTACTTCTGACCTAGTGTGCTAAGATTTGAAATAAACGATTGGTGGGAATCCAGCTTTCAGGGGAGTCCTCCCCCGAGTCTCTGGACGGCTGTGGGGCCGAGCGGCGAGCGTTAAAGCACTCAGTTTCGCTCGAGTACCATGACGACCGATTTGACTTCGGCACGACTTTAGGTCGCTTAATTTCAGTCTAGCGGGCTAGGAATTCACACAGACAATCCTTGGGAATCCAGCTTTCAGGGGAGGCCACTTTTAAGCCTCTCAGAGGTCGTGGGGCCTAACGGCGAGCGTCAAAGCAATCGGTTTCGCTCCAGTAGTCGGCCTTTATTGACTAAATTGTAACATGACGACCTATGTGACTTTGGCAGGGTTCTTTTGCGCCTACTTTTCAGCTACTGGGCTAAGATTTGAAACAAACGATCGGTGGGAATCCAGCTTTCAGGGGAGGCCTCCCCCGAGTCTCTGGACGGCTGCTGGGCCGAGCGGCGAGCGTTACAGCACTTAGTTTCGGTCCAGTAGGAGGCCTTTTTTGACTAAATTGTAACATGACGACCTATGTGATTTTGGCAGGACTTTTTAGCGCCTACTTTTTAGCTACTGGGCTAAGATTTGAAACAAACGATCGGTGGGAATCCAGCTTTCAGGGGAGGCCTCTTCCGAGCCTCTCTGAGGTCGTGGGGCCGAACGGCGAGCGTCAAAGCACTCGGTTTCGCTCCAGTAGTAGGCCTTTATTGACTAAATTGTAACAAGACATGACAACCTATGTTGTCACGTTTGTTTCAAATCTTAGCCCATATATTTTAGCGCTTACTTTTGAGCTAGTGCGCTAAGATTTGAAACAAACGATCGGTGGGAATCCAACTTTCAGGGGAGGCCTCCCCCGAGTCTCTGGACAGCTGTGGGGCCGAACGGCGAGCGTCAAAGCACTCGGTTTCTCTCCAGTAGTTGGCCTTTATTGACTAAATTGTAACATGACGACCTATGTGACTTTGGCAGGGATTTTTTGCGCCTACTTTTCAGCTACTGGGCTAAGATTTGAAACAAACGATCGGTGGGAATCCAGCTTTCAGGGGAGGCCTCCCCCGAGTCTCTGGACGGCTGTGGGGCCGAGTGGGGAGCGTTACAGCACTCAGTTTCGGTCCAGTAGGAGGCCTTTATTGAGTAAATTGTAACATGACGACCTATGTGAATTTGGCAGGACTTTTTAGCGCCTACTTTTCAGCTACTGGGCTAAGATTTGAAACAAACGATCGATCATAAATCCTGACTTTATAGTTGTATCTTGGAATGATATGTTTAAGTAACCAATTAGATTCAAGATGCACCTGAATTAGGTGAAAAAGAAAGTTTCACCTAAATTAATGTTTAAAAGCAAATATTTCTGAATGGTTAAAGGCAAAAATATTGTACCTAAAAGGGAAATACAACCGAACTATACTTATGTACTGTACTGGATGAAGAAAAAGAAAAGTTGAAGCCCATGTAACATTTATGCACAATGTGAACAATGAATTCAGTGATCTGTTTGGGTACCACTAGAGGGAGCCAGCATACCACAAGTGGTACTCATACCACACTATGAGAGTCAGTGTTTCAAGGCAGAGTTGTGTGCAGAAATGCTGCACTCACATTTTTTTTAAGGGTATAAATATGATGCGTTCAAGAACACAATTAGTTGTCTTGCATCTGAACTAAGAAATGATTTCTTTGACTCCAATCAAGTATTAACTAAGATTTTGCAATTTTTTTTTTGCACAATGTGCAATTAAAAGACATAACTCCCACATGCAGTGTATTCATTTGCATGTATTTACATGATACATTGTGACTCTGAACCTACATAAATGTATGACTGCCTCATGTTATTACAAATACACAAAAAAATGATAGATAGCTACTTTTGAATTCAGAAGTGACATAAAAGTTTGTTTGTTTTTCAACTTTCGGCCTTTATTGAATAAATTGTTACATGACGACCTAAGTGATTTTGGCAGGACTTTTTTGCGCCTACTTTTCAGCTACTGGGCTAAGATTTGAAACAAACGATCGGTGGGAATCCAGCTTTCAGCGGAGTCCTCCCCCGAGTCTCTGGACGGCTGTGGGGCCGAGCGGCGAACGTTAAAGCACTCAGTTTCGGTCCAGTAGTGGGCCTTTATTGACTAAATTGTAACATGACAACGTATGTGATTTTGGCAGGACTTCTTAGCGCCTACTTTTCAGCTACTGGGCTAAGATTTGAAACAAACGATCGGTGGGAATCCATCTTTCAGGGGAGGCCTCTGCCAAGCCTCTCGGAGTTTCGTGGGCCCGAACGGCGAGCGTCAAAGCACTCGGTTTCGCTCCAGTAGGAGGCCTTTATTGACTAAATTGTAACATGACAACATATGTGACTTTGGCAGGACATTTTAGCGCTTACTTTTGAGCTAGTGCGCTAAGATTTGAAACAAACGATCGGTGGGAATCCAGCTTTCAGGGGAGGCCTCCCCCGAGTCTCTGGACGGCTTTCGGGGCGAACAGCGAGCGTCAAAGCACTCGGTTTCTCTCCAGTAGTTGGCCTTTATTGACTAAATTGTAACATGACGACCTATGTGATTTTGGCAGGACTTTTTAGCGCCTACTTTTCAGCTACTGGGCTAAGATTTGAAACAAACGATCGGTGGGAATCCAGCTTTCAGGGGAGGCCTCCCCCCAGTCTCTGGACGGCTGTGGGGCCGAGCGGCGAGCGTTTAAGCACTCAGTTTCGGTCCAGTAGGAGGCCTTTATTGGCTAAATTGTAACATGACGACCTATGTGATTTTGGCAGGACTTTTTAGCGCCTACTTTTTTGCTACTGGGATAAGATTTGAAACAAACGATCGTTGGGAATCCAGCTTTCAGCGGAGTCCTCCCCCGAGTCTCTGGACGGCTGTGGGGCCGAGCGGCGAACGTTAAAGCACTCAGTTTCGGTCCAGTAGGAGGCCTTTATTGGCTAAATTGTAACATGACGACCTATGTGATTTTGGCAGGACTTCTTAGCGCCTACTTTTCAGCTACTGGGCTAAGATTTGAAACAAACGATCGGTGGGAATCCAGCTTTCAGGGGAGGCCTCTTCCAAGCCTCTCGGACGTCGTGGGGCCGAACGGCGAGCGTCAAAGCACTCGGTTTCGCTCCAGTAGGAGGCCTTTATTGACTAAATTGTAACATGACAACCTATGTGACTTTGGCAGGACGTTTAAGCCCTTACTTCTGACCCAGTGTGCTAAGATTTGAAATAAACGATCGGTGGGAATCCAGCTTTCAGGGGAGTCCTCCCCCGAGTCTCTGGACGGCTGTGGGGCCGAGCGGCGAGCGTTAAAGCACTCAGTTTCGCTCGAGTACCATGACGACCGATTTGACTTCGGCACGACTTTAGGTCGCTTAATTTCAGCCTAGCGGGCTAGGAATTCACACAGACAATCCTTCGGAATCCAGCTTTCAGGGGAGGCCACTTCCAAGCCTCTCAGAAGTCGTGGGGCCTATCGGCGAGCGTCAAAGCACTCGGTTTCGCTCCAGTAGTAGGCCTTTATTGACTAAATTGTAACATGACGACCTATGTGACTTTGGCAAGACTTTTTAGCGCTCACTTTTGAGCTAGTGGGCTAAGATTTGAAACAAATGATCGGTGGGAATACAGCTTTCAGGGGAGGCCTCCCCCGAGTCTCTGGACAGCTGTGGGGCCGAACGGCGAGCGTCAAAGCACTTGGTTTCTCTCCAGTAGTCGGTCTTTATTGACTAAATTGTAACATGACGACCTATGTGACTTTGGCAGGACATTTTAGCGCCTAATTTTGAGCTAGTGGGCTAAGATTTGAAACAAACGATCGGTGGGAATCCAGCTTTCAGGGGAGTCCTCCCCCGAGTCTCTGGACGGCTGTGGGGCCGAGCGGCGAGCGTTAAAGCACTCAGTTTCGGTCCAGTAGGAGGCCTTTATTGACTAAATTGTAACATGACGACCTATGTGACTTTGGCAAGACTTTTTAGCGCTCACTTTTGAGCTAGTGGGCTAAGATTTGAAACAAATGATCGGTGGGAATACAGCTTTCAGGGGAGGCTTCCCCCGAGTCTCTGGACAGCTGTGGGGCCGAACGGCGAGCGTCAAAGCACTTGGTTTCTCTCCAGTAGTCGGTCTTTATTGACTAAATTGTAACATGACGACCTATGTGATTTTGGCAGGACTTTTTAGCGCCTACTTTTCAGCTACTGGGCGAAGATTTGAAACAAACGATCGGTGGGAATCCATCTTTCAGGGGAGGCCTCTACCAAGCCTCTCGGAGTTTCGTGGGCCCGAACGGCGAGCGTCAAAGCACTCGGTTTCGCTCCAGTAGGAGGCCTTTATTGACTAAATTGTAACATGAAAACCTATGTGACTTTGGCAGGACATTTTAGCGCTTACTTTTGAGCTAGTGCGCTAAGATTTGAAACAAACGATCGGTGGGAATCCAGCTTTCAGGGGAGGCCTCCCCCGAGTCTCTGGACGGCTTTCGGGGCGAACGGCGAGCGTCATAGCACTCGGTTTCTCTCCAGTAGTTGGCCTTTATTGACTAAATTGTAACATGACGACCTATGTTATTTTGGCAGGACTTTTTAGCGCCTACTTTTCAGCTGCTGGGCTAAGATTTGAAACAAACGATCGGTGGGAATCCAGCTTTCAGGGGAGGCCTCTTCCAAGCCTCTCGGAGGTCGTGGGCCCGAACGGCGAGCGTCAAAGCACTCGGTTTCGCTCCAGTAGTAGGCCTTTATTGACTAAATTGTAACATGAGAACCTATGTGACTTTGGCAGGACATTTTAGCGCTTACTTTTGACCTAGTGCGCTAAGATTTGAAACAAACGATCGGTGGGAATCCAGCTTTCAGGGGAGGCCTCCCCCGAGTCTCTGGACAGCTGTGGGGCCGAACGACGAGCGTCAAAGCACTCGTTTTCGCTCCAGTAGTGGGCCTTTATTGACTAAATTGTAACATGACGACCTATGTGATTTTGGCAGGACTTTTTAGCGCTTACGTTTGAGCTAGTGGGCTAAGATTTAAAACAAACGATCGGTGGGAATCCAGCTTTCAGGGGAGGCCTACCCCGAGTCTCTGGACTGCTGTGGGGCCGAGCGGCGACCGTTAAAGCACTCAGTTTCGCTCGAGTAGCATGAAGACCGATTTGACTTCGGCACGACTTTAGGTCACTTAATTTCAGCCTAGCGGGCTAGGAATTCACACAGACAAGCCTTGGGAATCCAGCTTTCAAGGGAGGCCTCTTCCAAGCCTCTCGGAGCTTGTGGGGCTGAACGGCGAGCGTCGAAGCACTCGGTTTCGCTCCAGTCGTAGGCCTTTGACTAAATTGTAACTTGACGACCTGTGTGACTTTGGCAAGACTTTTTAGCGCTTACTTTTGAGCTGGTGGGCTAAGATTTGAAACAAACGATCGGTGGGAATCCAGCTTTCAGGGGAGGCCTCCCCCGAGTCTCTGGACAGCTGTGGGGCCGAACGGCGAGCGTCAAAGCACTCGTTTTCGCTCCAGTAGTGGGCCTTTATTGACTAAATTGTAACATGACAACGTATGTGACTTTGGCAGGACTTTTTAGCGCTTACTTTTCACCTAGTGCGCTAAGATTTGAAACAAACGATCGGTGGGAATCCAGCTTTCAGCGGAGTCCTCCCCCGAGTCTCTGGACGGCTGTGGGGCCAAGCGGCGAGCGTTAAAGCACTCAGTTTCGGTCCAGTAGGAGGCCTTTATTGACTAAATTGTAACATGACAACCTATGTGACTTTGGCAGGACGTTTTAGCGCTTACTTCTGACCTAGTGTGCTAAGATTTGAAATAAACGATCGGTGGGAATCCAGCTTTCAGGGGAGGCCTACTCCGAGTCTCTGGACTGTTGTGGGGCCGAGCGGCGACCGTTAAAGCACTCAGTTTCGCTCGAGTAGCATGAAGACCGATTTGACTTCGGCACGACTTTAGGTCACTTAATTTCAGCCTAGCGGGCTAGGAATTCAAACAGACAAGCCTTGGGAATCCAGCTTTCAAGGGAGGCCTCTTCCAAGCCTCTCGGAGCTTGTGGGGCTGAACGGCGAGCGTCGAAGCACTCGGTTTCGCTCCAGTCGTAGGCCTTTAATGACTAAATTGTAACTTGACGACCTATGTGACTTTGGCAAGACTTTTTAGCGCTTACTTTTGAGCTGGTGGGCTAAGATTTGAAACAAACGATCGGTGGGAATCCAGCTTTCAGGGGAGGCCTCCCCCGAGTCTCTGGACAGCTGTGGGGCCGAACGGCGAGCGTCAAAGCACTCGTTTTCGCTCCAGTAGTGGGCCTTTATTGACTAAATTTTAACATGACAACGTATGTGACTTTGGCAGGACTTTTTAGCGCTTACTTTTCACCTAGTGCGCTAAGATTTGAAACAAACGATCGGTGGGAATCCAGCTTTCAGCGGAATCCTCCCCCGAGTCTCTGGACGGCTGTGGGGCCGAGCGGCGAGCGTTACAGCACTTAGTTTCGGTCCAGTAGGAGGCCTTTTTTGACTAAATTGTAACATGACGACCTATGTGATTTTGGCAGGACTTTTTAGCGCCTACTTTTTAGCTACTGTGCTAAGATTTGAAACAAACGATCGGTGGGAATCCAGCTTTCAGGGGAGGCCTCTTCCGAGCCTCTCTGAGGTCGTGGGGCCGAACGGCGAGCGTCAAAGCACTCGGTTTCGCTCCAGTAGTAGGCCTTTATTGACTAAATTGTAACAAGACATGACAACCTATGTTGTCACGTTTGTTTCAAATCTTAGCCCATATATTTTAGCGCTTACTTTTGAGCTAGTGCGCTAAGATTTGAAACAAACGATCGGTGGGAATCCAACTTTTAGGGGAGGCCTCCCCCGAGTCTCTGGACAGCTGTGGGGCCGAACGGCGAGCGTCAAAGCACTCGGTTTCTCTCCAGTAGTTGGCCTTTATTGACTAAATTGTAACATGACGACCTATGTGACTTTGGCAGGGATTTTTTGCGCCTACTTTTCAGCTACTGGGCTAAGATTTGAAACAAACGATCGGTGGGAATCCAGCTTTCAGGGGAGGCCTCCCCCGAGTCTCTGGACGGCTGTGGGGCCGAGTGGGGAGCGTTACAGCACTCAGTTTCGGTCCAGTAGGAGGCCTTTATTGAGTAAATTGTAACATGACGACCTATGTGATTTTGGCAGTACTTTTTAGCGCCTACTTTTCAGCTACTGGGCTAAGATTTGAAACAAACGATCGATCATAAATCCTGACTTTATAGTTGTATCTTGGAATGATATGTTTAAGTAACCAATTAGATTCAAGATGCACCTGAATTAGGTGAAAAAGAAAGTTTCACCTAAATTAATGTTTAAAAGCAAATATTTCTGAATGGTTAAAGGCAAAAATATTGTACCTAAAAGGGAAATACAACCGAACTATACTTATGTACTGTACTGGATGAAGAAAAAGAAAAGTTGAAGCCCATGTAACATTTATGCACAATGTGAACAATGAATTCAGTGATCTGTTTGGGTACCACTAGAGGGAGCCAGCATACCACAAGTGGTACTCATACCACACTATGAGAGTCAGTGTTTCAAGGCAGAGTTGTGTGCAGAAATGCTGCACTCACATTTTTTTTAAGGGTATAAATATGATGCGTTCAAGAACACAATTAGTTGTCTTGCATCTGAACTAAGAAATGATTTCTTTGACTCCAATCAAGTATTAACTAAGATTTTGCAATTTTTTTTTTGCACAATGTGCAATTAAAAGACATAACTCCCACATGCAGTGTATTCATTTGCATGTATTTACATGATACATTGTGACTCTGAACCTACATAAATGTATGACTGCCTCATGTTATTACAAATACACAAAAAAATGATAGATAGCTACTTTTGAATTCAGAAGTGACATAAAAGTTTGTTTGTTTTTCAACTTTCGGCCTTTATTGAATAAATTGTAACATGACGACCTAAGTGATTTTGGCAGGACTTTTTTGCGCCTACTTTTCAGCTACTGGGCTAAGATTTGAAACAAACGATCGGTGGGAATCCAGCTTTCAGCGGAGTCCTCCCCCGAGTCCTGGACGGCTGTGGGGCCGAGCGGCGAACGTTAAAGCACTCAGTTTCGGTCCAGTAGTGGGCCTTTATTGACTAAATTGTAACATGACAACGTATGTGATTTTGGCAGGACTTCTTAGCGCCTACTTTTCAGCTACTGGGCTAAGATTTGAAACAAACGATCGGTGGGAATCCATCTTTCAGGGGAGGCCTCTGCCAAGCCTCTCGGAGTTTCGTGGGCCCGAACGGCGAGCGTCAAAGCACTCGGTTTCGCTCCAGTAGGAGGCCTTTATTGACTAAATTGTAACATGACAACCTATGTGACTTTGGCAGGACATTTTAGCGCTTACTTTTGAGCTAGTGCGCTAAGATTTGAAACAAACGATCGGTGGGAATCCAGCTTTCAGGGGAGGCCTCCCCCGAGTCTCTGGACGGCTTTCGGGGCGAACAGCGAGCGTCAAAGCACTCGGTTTCTCTCCAGTAGTTGGCCTTTATTGACTAAATTGTAACATGACGACCTATGTGATTTTGGCAGGACTTTTTAGCGCCTACTTTTCAGCTACTGGGCTAAGATTTGAAACAAACGATCGGTGGGAATCCAGCTTTCAGGGGAGGCCTCCCCCGAGTCTCTGGACGGGTGTGGGGCCGAGCGGCGAGCGTTTAAGCACTCAGTTTCGGTCCAGTAGGAGGCCTTTATTGGCTAAATTGTAACATGACGACCTATGTGATTTTGGCAGGACTTTTTAGCGCCTACTTTTCAGCTACTGGGCTAAGATTTGAAACAAATGATCGGTGGGAATCCAGCTTACAGCGGAGTCCTCCCCCGAGTCTCTGGACGGCTGTGGGGCCGAGCGGCGAACGTTAAAGCACTCAGTTTCGGTCCAGTAGGAGGCCTTTATTGGCTAAATTGTAACATGACGACCTATGTGATTTTGTCAGGACTTCTTAGCGCCTACTTTTCAGCTACTGGGCTAAGATTTGAAACAAACGATCGGTGGGAATCCAGCTTTCAGGGGAGGCCTCTTCCAAGCCTCTCGGACGTCGTGGGGCCGAACGGCGAGCGTCAAAGCACTCGGTTTCGCTCTAGTAGGAGGCCTTTATTGACTAAATTGTAACATGACAACCTATGTGACTTTGGCAGGACGTTTTAGCGCTTACTTCTGACCCAGTGTGCTAAGATTTGAAATAAACGATCGGTGGGAATCCAGCTTTCAGGGGAGTCCTCCCCCGAGTCTCTGGACGGCTGTGGGGCCGAGCGGCGAGCGTTAAAGCACTCAGTTTCGCTCGAGTACCATGACGACCGATTTGACTTCGGCACGACTTTAGGTCGCTTAATTTCAGCCTAGCGGGCTAGGAATTCACACAGACAATCCTTGGGAATCCAGCTTTCAGGGGAGGCCACTTCCAAGCCTCTCAGAAGTCGTGGGGCCTATCGGCGAGCGTCAAAGCACTCGGTTTCGCTCCAGTAGTAGGCCTTTATTGACTAAATTGTAACATGACGACCTATGTGACTTTGGCAAGACTTTTTAGCGCTCACTTTTGAGCTAGTGGGCTAAGATTTGAAACAAAAGATCGGTGGGAATACAGCTTTCAGGGGAGGCCTCCCCCGAGTCTCTGGACAGCTGTGGGGCCGAACGGCGAGCGTCAAAGCACTTGGTTTCTCTCCAGTAGTCGGTCTTTATTGACTAAATTGTAACATGACGACCTATGTGACTTTGGCAGGACATTTTAGCGCCTAGTTTTGAGCTAGTGGGCTAAGATTTGAAACAAACGATCGGTGGGAATCCAGCTTTCAGGGGAGTCCTCCCCCGAGTCTCTGGACGGCTGTGGGGCCGAGCGGCGAGCGTTAAAGCACTCAGTTTCGGTCCAGTAGGAGGCCTTTATTGACTAAATTGTAACATGACGACCTATGTGATTTTGGCAGGACTTTTTAGCGCCTACTTTTCAGCTGCTGGGCTAAGATTTGAAACAAACGATCGGTGGGAATCCAGCTTTCAGGGGAGGCCTCTTCCAAGCCTCTCGGAGGTCGTGGGCCCGAACGGCGAGCGTCAAAGCACTCGGTTTCGCTCCAGTAGTAGGCCTTTATTGACTAAATTGTAACATGAGAACCTATGTGACTTTGGCAGGACATTTTAGCGCTTACTTTCGACCTAGTGCGCTAAGATTTGAAACAAACGATCGGTGGGAATCCAGCTTTCAGGGGAGGCCTCCCCCGAGTCTCTGGACAGCTGTGGGGCCGAACGACGAGCGTCAAAGCACTCGTTTTCGCTCCAGTAGTGGGCCTTTATTGACTAAATTGTAACATGACGACCTATGTGATTTTGGCAGGAGTTTTTAGCGCTTACGTTTGAGCTAGTGGGCTAAGATTTAAAACAAACGATCGGTGGGAATCCAGCTTTCAGGGGAGGCCTACCCCGAGTCTCTGGACTGCTGTGGGGCCGAGCGGCGACCGTTAAAGCACTCAGTTTCGCTCGAGTAGCATGAAGACCGATTTGACTTCGGCACGACTTTAGGTCACTTAATTTCAGCCTAGCGGGCTAGGAATTCAAACAGACAAGCCTTGGGAATCCAGCTTTCAAGGGAGGCCTCTTCCAAGCCTCTCGGAGCTTGTGGGGCTGAACGGCGAGCGTCGAAGCACTCGGTTTCGCTCCAGTCGTAGGCCTTTAATGACTAAATTGTAACTTGACGACCTATGTGACTTTGGCAAGACTTTTTAGCGCTTACTTTTGAGCTGGTGGGCTAAGATTTGAAACAAACGATCGGTGGGAATCCAGCTTTCAGGGGAGGCCTCCCCCGAGTCTCTGGACAGCTGTGGGGCCGAACGGCGAGCGTCAAAGCACTCGTTTTCGCTCCAGTAGTGGGCCTTTATTGACTAAATTTTAACATGACAACGTATGTGACTTTGGCAGGACTTTTTAGCGCTTACTTTTCACCTAGTGCGCTAAGATTTGAAACAAACGATCGGTGGGAATCCAGCTTTCAGCGGAATCCTCCCCCGAGTCTCTGGACGGCTGTGGGGCCGAGCGGCGAGCGTTACAGCACTTAGTTTCGGTCCAGTAGGAGGCCTTTATTGGCTAAATTGTAACAAGACGACCTATGTGATTTTGGCAGGACTTCTTAGCGCCTACTTTTCAGCTACTGGGCTAAGATTTGAAACAAACGATCGGTGGGAATCCAGCTTTCAGGGGAGGCCTCTTCCAAGCCTCTCGGACGTCGTGGGGCCGAACGGCGAGCGTCAAAGCACTCGGTTTCGCTCCAGTAGGAGGCCTTTATTGACTAAATTGTAACATGACAACCTATGTGACTTTGGCAGGACGTTTTAGCGCTTACTTCTGACCTAGTGTGCTAAGATTTGAAATAAACGATTGGTGGGAATCCAGCTTTCAGGGGAGTCCTCCCCCGAGTCTCTGGACGGCTGTGGGGCCGAGCGGCGAGCGTTAAAGCACTCAGTTTCGCTCGAGTACCATGACGACCGATTTGACTTCGGCACGACTTTAGGTCGCTTAATTTCAGTCTAGCGGGCTAGGAATTCACACAGACAATCCTTGGGAATCCAGCTTTCAGGGGAGGCCACTTTTAAGCCTCTCAGAGGTCGTGGGGCCTAACGGCGAGCGTCAAAGCAATCGGTTTCGCTCCAGTAGTCGGCCTTTATTGACTAAATTGTAACATGACGACCTATGTGACTTTGGCAGGGTTTTTTTTGCGCCTACTTTTCAGCTACTGGGCTAAGATTTGAAACAAACGATCGGTGGGAATCCAGCTTTCAGGGGAGGCCTCCCCCGAGTCTCTGGACGGCTGCTGGGCCGAGCGGCGAGCGTTACAGCACTTAGTTTCGGTCCAGTAGGAGGCCTTTTTTGACTAAATTGTAACATGACGACCTATGTGATTTTGGCAGGACTTTTTAGCGCCTACTTTTTAGCTACTGGGCTAAGATTTGAAACAAACGATCGGTGGGAATCCAGCTTTCAGGGGAGGCCTCTTCCGAGCCTCTCTGAGGTCGTGGGGCCGAACGGCGAGCGTCAAAGCACTCGGTTTCGCTCCAGTAGTAGGCCTTTATTGACTAAATTGTAACAAGACATGACAACCTATGTTGTCACGTTTGTTTCAAATCTTAGCCCATATATTTTAGCGCTTACTTTTGAGCTAGTGCGCTAAGATTTGAAACAAACGATCGGTGGGAATCCAACTTTCAGGGGAGGCCTCCCCCGAGTCTCTGGACAGCTGTGGGGCCGAACGGCGAGCGTCAAAGCACTCGGTTTCTCTCCAGTAGTTGGCCTTTATTGACTAAATTGTAACATGACGACCTATGTGACTTTGGCAGGGATTTTTTGCGCCTACTTTTCAGCTACTGGGCTAAGATTTGAAACAAACGATCGGTGGGAATCCAGCTTTCAGGGGAGGCCTCCCCCGAGTCTCTGGACGGCTGTGGGGCCGAGTGGGGAGCGTTACAGCACTCAGTTTCGGTCCAGTAGGAGGCCTTTATTGAGTAAATTGTAACATGACGACCTATGTGAATTTGGCAGGACTTTTTAGCGCCTACTTTTCAGCTACTGGGCTAAGATTTGAAACAAACGATCGATCATAAATCCTGACTTTATAGTTGTATCTTGGAATGATATGTTTAAGTAACCAATTAGATTCAAGATGCACCTGAATTAGGTGAAAAAGAAAGTTTCACCTAAATTAATGTTTAAAAGCAAATATTTCTGAATGGTTAAAGGCAAAAATATTGTACCTAAAAGGGAAATACAACCGAACTATACTTATGTACTGTACTGGATGAAGAAAAAGAAAAGTTGAAGCCCATGTTACATTTATGCACAATGTGAACAATGAATTCAGTGATCTGTTTGGGTACCACTAGAGGGAGCCAGCATACCACAAGTGGTACTCATACCACACTATGAGAGTCAGTGTTTCAAGGCAGAGTTGTGTGCAGAAATGCTGCACTCACATTTTTTTTAAGGGTATAAATATGATGCGTTCAAGAACACAATTAGTTGTCTTGCATCTGAACTAAGAAATGATTTCTTTGACTCCAATCAAGTATTAACTAAGATTTTGCAATTTTTTTTTTTGCACAATGTGCAATTAAAAGACATAACTCCCACATGCAGTGTATTCATTTGCATGTATTTACATGATACATTGTGACTCTGAACCTACATAAATGTATGACTGCCTCATGTTATTACAAATACACAAAAAAATGATAGATAGCTACTTTTGAATTCAGAAGTGACATAAAAGTTTGTTTGTTTTTCAACTTTCGGCCTTTATTGAATAAATTGTAACATGACGACCTAAGTGATTTTGGCAGGACTTTTTTGCGCCTACTTTTCAGCTACTGGGCTAAGATTTGAAACAAACGATCGGTGGGAATCCAGCTTTCAGCGGAGTCCTCCCCCGAGTCTCTGGACGGCTGTGGGGCCGAGCGGCGAACGTTAAAGCACTCAGTTTCGGTCCAGTAGTGGGCCTTTATTGACTAAATTGTAACATGACAACGTATGTGATTTTGGCAGGACTTCTTAGCGCCTACTTTTCAGCTACTGGGCTAAGATTTGAAACAAACGATCGGTGGGAATCCATCTTTCAGGGGAGGCCTCTGCCAAGCCTCTCGGAGTTTCGTGGGCCCGAACGGCGAGCGTCAAAGCACTCGGTTTCGCTCCAGTAGGAGGCCTTTATTGACTAAATTGTAACATGACAACCTATGTGACTTTGGCAGGACATTTTAGCGCTTACTTTTGAGCTAGTGCGCTAAGATTTGAAACAAACGATCGGTGGGAATCCAGCTTTCAGGGGAGGCCTCCCCCGAGTCTCTGGACGGCTTTCGGGGCGAACAGCGAGCGTCAAAGCACTCGGTTTCTCTCCAGTAGTTGGCCTTTATTGACTAAATTGTAACATGACGACCTATGTGATTTTGGCAGGACTTTTTAGCGCCTACTTTTCAGCTACTGGGCTAAGATTTGAAACAAACGATCGGTGGGAATCCAGCTTTCAGGGGAGGCCTCCCCCCAGTCTCTGGACGGCTGTGGGGCCGAGCGGCGAGCGTTTAAGCACTCAGTTTCGGTCCAGTAGGAGGCCTTTATTGGCTAAATTGTAACATGACGACCTATGTGATTTTGGCAGGACTTTTTAGCGCCTACTTTTTTGCTACTGGGATAAGATTTGAAACAAACGATCGTTGGGAATCCAGCTTTCAGCGGAGTCCTCCCCCGAGTCTCTGGACGGCTGTGGGGCCGAGCGGCGAACGTTAAAGCACTCAGTTTCGGTCCAGTAGGAGGCCTTTATTGGCTAAATTGTAACATGACGACCTATGTGATTTTGGCAGGACTTCTTAGCGCCTACTTTTCAGCTACTGGGCTAAGATTTGAAACAAACGATCGGTGGGAATCCAGCTTTCAGGGGAGGCCTCTTCCAAGCCTCTCGGACGTCGTGGGGCCGAACGGCGAGCGTCAAAGCACTCGGTTTCGCTCCAGTAGGAGGCCTTTATTGACTAAATTGTAACATGACAACCTATGTGACTTTGGCAGGACGTTTTAGCGCTTACTTCTGACCCAGTGTGCTAAGATTTGAAATAAACGATCGGTGGGAATCCAGCTTTCAGGGGAGTCCTCCCCCGAGTCTCTGGACGGCTGTGGGGCCGAGCGGCGAGCGTTAAAGCACTCAGTTTCGCTCGAGTACCATGACGACCGATTTGACTTCGGCACGACTTTAGGTCGCTTAATTTCAGCCTAGCGGGCTAGGAATTCACACAGACAATCCTTCGGAATCCAGCTTTCAGGGGAGGCCACTTCCAAGCCTCTCAGAAGTCGTGGGGCCTATCGGCGAGCGTCAAAGCACTCGGTTTCGCTCCAGTAGTAGGCCTTTATTGACTAAATTGTAACATGACGACCTATGTGACTTTGGCAAGACTTTTTAGCGCTCACTTTTGAGCTAGTGGGCTAAGATTTGAAACAAATGATCGGTGGGAATACAGCTTTCAGGGGAGGCCTCCCCCGAGTCTCTGGACAGCTGTGGGGCCGAACGGCGAGCGTCAAAGCACTTGGTTTCTCTCCAGTAGTCGGTCTTTATTGACTAAATTGTAACATGACGACCTATGTGACTTTGGCAGGACATTTTAGCGCCTAATTTTGAGCTAGTGGGCTAAGATTTGAAACAAACGATCGGTGGGAATCCAGCTTTCAGGGGAGTCCTCCCCCGAGTCTCTGGACGGCTGTGGGGCCGAGCGGCGAGCGTTAAAGCACTCAGTTTCGGTCCAGTAGGAGGCCTTTATTGACTAAATTGTAACATGACGACCTATGTGATTTTGGCAGGACTTTTTAGCGCCTACTTTTCAGCTACTGGGCGAAGATTTGAAACAAACGATCGGTGGGAATCCATCTTTCAGGGGAGGCCTCTGCCAAGCCTCTCGGAGTTTCGTGGGCCCGAACGGCGAGCGTCGAAGCACTCGGTTTCGCTCCAGTCGTAGGCCTTTAATGACTAAATTGTAACTTGACGACCTATGTGACTTTGGCAAGACTTTTTAGCGCTTACTTTTGAGCTGGTGGGCTAAGATTTGAAACAAACGATCGGTGGGAATCCAGCTTTCAGGGGAGGCCTCCCCCGAGTCTCTGGACAGCTGTGGGGCCGAACGGCGAGCGTCAAAGCACTCGTTTTCGCTCCAGTAGTGGGCCTTTATTGACTAAATTGTAACATGACAACGTATGTGACATTGGCAGGACTTTTTAGCGCTTACTTTTCACCTAGTGCGCTAAGATTTGAAACAAACGATCGGTGGGAATCCAGCTTTCAGCGGAGTCCTCCCCCGAGTCTCTGGACGGCTGTGGGGCCGAGCGGCGAGCGTTAAAGCACTCAGTTTCGGTCCAGTAGGAGGCCTTTATTGACTAAATTGTAACATGACAACCTATGTGACTTTGGCAGGACGTTTTAGCGCTTACTTCTGACCTAGTGTGCTAAGATTTGAAATAAACGATTGGTGGGAATCCAGCTTTCAGGGGAGTCCTCCCCCGAGTCTCTGGACGGCTGTGGGGCTGAGCGGCGAGCGTTAAAGCACTCAGTTTCGCTCGAGTACCATGACGACCGATTTGACTTCGGCACGACTTTAGGTCGCTTAATTTCAGCCTAGCGGGCTAGGAATTCACACAGACAATCCTTGGGAATCCAGCTTTCAGGGGAGGCCACTTCCAAGCCTCTCAGAAGTCGTGGGGCCTATCGGCGAGCGTCAAAGCACTCGATTTCGCTCCAGTAGTAGGCCTTTATTGACTAAATTGTAACATGACGACCTATGTAACTTTGGCAAGACTTTTTAGCGCTCACTTTTGAGCTAGTGGGCTAAGATTTAAAACAAAAGATCGGTGGGAATACAGCTTTCAGGGGAGGCCTCCCCCGAGTCTCTGGACAGCTGTGGGGCCGAACGGCGAGCGTCAAAGCACTTGGTTTCTCTCCAGTAGTCGGCCTTTATTGACTAAATTGTAACATGACGACCTATGTGACTTTGGCAGGACATTTTAGCGCCTAGTTTTGAGCTAGTGGGCTAAGATTTGAAACAAACGATCGGTGGGAATCCAGCTTTCAGGGGAGGCCTCTGCCAAGCCTCTCGGAGTTTCGTGGGCCCGAACGGCGAGC